>NW_026125164.1:0-152888 GCF_943737965.1 Phodopus roborovskii | reverse complement strand
TATTGCTAAAGAAAGTCCACCTGGTGATTTTTGCATCATTCCCTCAGTGCGCTATTGAATTTTACTTGCTGTTATTTTGCTGAATAATTTTGCTTGGCTGTTGTGTAAGAACTAAGGCATGGTTATACATATAGGGATTTTTATTGTCAATATTTTTACTATTTTATACACAAAAAGGAAGGTAATTTTAAAGACTGTGTTCTAAAACATTCTTTGAAATCTATTGTTGTCATCTTGAGTTTGAAATAAAGTTTTAGAATACAGCTAACCATAAGTTATTCTCTTCACTTATTTCAGTCATTTGCATGCTGTGGACAGGGGGCTGCTGAGTAGATGGAGTAGAAACTAGGGGAGCCTGTGAAGTCAAAAAGGTGTCTCGTGTCTGAACCTTACAGAATAAATTGCAGATTCCTGCTATGGAGTAATTTAACTGGAATAAGAAGGATTAGTTAACTAAATTTGAAGGAGTCCATTGAGGCTATGTAGCTCATTACTTCCTGGGGTTATCATTTCTTCTTTGTATGTGTTTATGTGACTATTTCTAAGAGTCACTTTTTTTTGTGTTTGGTACATTTGGCATGCTCCAACTCCCTTGAACACATTGTATTTTAAAGTGGGTTATATACACAATTAGCTTGATGTCTATTACTTGCTTTTTTATTTGCATCTGCTGTGCTCTCATGTTCTTCACTGACAATTTTTTAGCAATATAGGGTGGATTATAAAGTCTAATTACTTTTTGCATTTCCTAGTGTCTTTTTTTCTAATTTATGTATTAGTTGAGGAGCAAATAGTCATGATTATTAGATTCATAATATGGAGTATCATCAACCAATGAATTAGTTTCTTTTTTTCTAAATGTAATCTTTCTCTGTAGTGACAATTGCCTCCCTCCGTTTCATTTTCCAAGAGTTGTTTTATAAGTACTTTTCATTATTTTGTTGTAATTTTCCACAGTAAGCTTGTGAAAATGATAAGGTATTGAATATATGTTTATGATCATCTTACTGTTGGCATTCAGGAGTTTTCCTAGGCTTATTTAATCTTTTTAATTTTTATAATTTTAATTTGAGAAACTAAGTCACCTCTTATTATAATTGGCAATTCAAGTAATTATATTTCTAATCTCCATCTCTCTTGACTTACACATGCCACCGAATTATAGTCTTTCCCTTTTATACCTTCAATTCAGGTATAGCCATTTTTAATTAAGTTGCTGGTCATATTAGTTCTCTCAGCACAGAAAGATGAGAAACATGAACAATTTCTTTCCTTTTTATCCCCATTTCTTTCAGTTATCTTCTCTCTGTATTACCAGGCAATAAACTTTGTAGTTTAATTAATTAACTCCCTAGGGTAGGTAGTTGGTAGATGAGCAGACAGATAGATGGATGATGGCTGATGAGAACATAATGCACACTTCATAGAAATGTTAAGAGGATTTATAATAGTGGTGCAGTGGCTGGCCATTATTGGATTTTAGCTAATGTATATTAGTTTCAATTATTATTTTATTATTATTTATAGTCCTTACTTTCTTAGCTCACAGAGCTAAATGGGTTTGATGCCATTTTTATTTACAGTTTGATTACTTGAAATACATCTTTAGTTGCTATTTTGAGTGGACTTGTGTAACTTATACTTATTTTACATCTAAAATAAGCTAACAATTTATGTCTTGTTTTGTTTTTCACACATGACCCATGGCTTGGATAGTCCCTAAGAGTCTTGGAGAACTTTTGTGAAAATCCTTCATGCCTCACCTGATTTCATATTGTTGTGAAGACATTTAAGCTTCATTGATTACTATTTTTAATCTTGGTGTTATTGATCATTTATTCTTAATTCCCTCAAAAGTTTAGCTTTTGAAGTTTAATGGAGGTATAGGTATTTTTGTTTTGTTTTGGTTTTTGTTTTCTATGCTGTATCTTTTTGTTGTTGTTTGATTTTCTTTAGTATTGATGATTATTTGACTATCATTGTGTCATTTCCAGACTTTCATCTCTCAGTTACCTTTGCTTGTTACTTTTTGCATCCAGAGCCACTGGCTTTTTTTTTTTTTTTTTTTTTTTTTTTGTGTCTCCTAGTGTTTATCATCCCCCTGCAATCTTAGAACCTTCATGTATGGAAGGGTTTTCTGCCTGAACTCTGACTTCAAGCTATCTTTTGTGTTGTGGGACATTAATCAAATCCTCACAGAGTGGGTGATTTGTCTATCCACCGTCTTTTGATTCAACCCACCTTTGATTCTGTGTTATACACAGCTTGCCACTTGGCGTTATTTTATTTTTCCTCTTCCTCTGAGTGGAGACAGCTTGTACTTTAAGAATGGGGACAGTGGGTATTCTTCAAGTCAGCTGTACTTATTTGAATAACTTCAATTCTTCCCTAGGATTATTTCAGGGGACTGTGCAAGGTCATTCCCATCTTATACAAGCAGGCCTCTTTCTCTCATGTCCAGTTATACATGAAGAATGGAATTATCCTACTACTGTGCTTCCAATTTCCTACATTTGCAGTGGAAAAAAATGTGTAAGCAATGCAGGGCGTGTTTTCCGAGTATGCAGGCCACTTCTTGCCACTGGTCCATCAATGTCTCATCTCTTACATACCCACTTTGCTTTTAACTTTGCATCAGCAAAGGTTCAGGATGACTTCCATCCCAAATCTCCCTCCCATTTCCAGTCTTGTAAGCTGGGAATCACCGCCATTGCTTTGTAAGCTTCCTGTATCTGTGTGTGATGCTTCTTGGACTTCATCTCGTATCCGCATATGAGTCTCAAGCTCTGGAAGCTCTAAAGTTTGTTTTGCTCCTTAGTAGAGGAAGAATGCCTTTTTGTCTTCATTGTGAGTTTAGGAAGTATTGGTTTTGTCTCCTGGATGTCTGGTTATGTCACCTTTACCACCATGGAAAAATCATGACAAGCCATGTATTTGTTGTTATTTATTAGTAATTCTGGGATCTGGGTTTTATGTTTTAACATGGGCCACTGACACATGTAAAAGCTGTATTTCCTTTTTCCATCAGTGAAACTGCCAAGTCCCAACAGTTTCCCCAGTTGTATAATACACTGAATAAAAGAACTGCCTCATTAATCATTAAATAGTCAGCTCTAGGTCCACAAGGACTCCTGTTGATGGGTGCCTGCCGAGGAGACAGCTCCCTCATCCTTTTCCTCCTGGGATGGGCCATTTATATCCTGCCTGTAACAGCACTAGAAAAATGTCAGTGAATTTTAGGTTAATTCAACCTTTTAAGAAACTTCGCCAGGTTGCAAAAATACTTTCTTGGACTCTGTCATTCTTGACAGTCACCCTTGTCTGAGAAACACTGCCCCTGCCCTCTGTTTCAAAGTGTTCTATCCTATAAAGCTCAGCAAACATCCTGTTCTTTTCTAAAGACCTCTCTAACTGCCAGGCACACAACCCCAGGCTGCCTTTCTAAATTCCCAAAGTCTCTCCTTCCATATGGCCGCACATTGGACTATTTTCCCCAGGCACATTTCTTATGGAAACTTCAGACCTGTGAGTCACCATCTGGGTAACTCCAATGCCTTTACTTCCCTCTGCCTCAGACATCTTAACCTAGAGAGGAGGGTATTTGTTTGGCTTCATTTTCTTTTTTTAAAATGTTTGATAAAATGCAACTCCCCCAGTGTTTTAAAAATGAACCCAAATACGTAATGATGGTATTTTTTTATAAGCACTTTGTAAGCTCTTATTATTTATAGGAACATTCACCCATGTCCTCTTCATGTGTCCATTTTTGTTGTTGTTGGTTTTCTTTAGTAATGATGAGTATTTGACTCTCAAGCCATTTCCGTGACTATCATCTCTCTTCACTTTCCGCTGTGTTCCCTTTGCTTATTACTTTTTGCGTCAGAGCCACTGAACTGGTTTTGGTGTAGGAATCCTAGTGTTTCTCTTCCCCTGCTTCTTGTGGGGCTTCATTCAGGCTGATTATTTCATGAATACATGAAGGGGGGACACGGATGTTTTGGTGCCCAAACATTCTAACTCCTGTGCCAGGGGCTTTAGCCAGTGAGGTCTCATGAGAATAGGTCAGGTGTCAAAACCTCTCTCCTTTTAAAAGTCTGGTTTTAATTTTACTGTGTATAATGCTGTGCGTGTGCGTATGCAGCGTGTACGTGTGCGTGCGTGTGCACGTGCATGCATAGGCATGCGAGTGTGCGTGTGTGCGTGTGTGTATGTAAACTTGAAACAGGGGCCTATAAAAGCCAAACCATCAGATCTCTTGTATGTGAGCCGTGACACTATATACTGAGAACTAGACTGGTGTCCCTCCGGGAGGAACAGGCTACTCTTATCTTCTCAGCCATCTCTCCGAACCCCTAAAATTCTCTTCTGATGACGTCAGAGGTGGTTTCTTTTCAACAAGTTTATTGAAGTATAATATTTTGTACAATAAATACATATGAAAGTTATATTTTATTACTTACTTCCTGCTTTATATACTGATATATTTTAACTTTTAAGAATATATTAAGAATGCAACTCCAGATAATAGGGAAGCCGTGTTTCTGTGATATAAAATAAAGAGATCTGCATTTCTATCATCTTCTCAGTCAAAACCAAAAATGCGATATGGACTTTTCTTTAAGACTCAAGAGACCTGTACAAGGTTGGATTCAGCATCCTTGAGGTAGTCTAGGGATAGGAGAAGCGAATTATCGCATACATGGTGTGATTACTTCTCCCTGATGCTGTTAAAATGCTAATTCCTTCAGCATCACGCAGTGAGAACTTTAGGAAGTGATTTCGTTTCCAAGTCCTCACAGGTGGGATTATAGGAGTTGACATAGCAAGAAGATAGAAGCCTGCATTTCGAAGTGTCCTTATCCTTTCCTGGTCATATTAAAACTCTGATCTATGCTGCTTCCTGTCTCCATCACAGTAGAAAATGAGTTCCTGTTGATATAGTAACCCAGTCTGTAGTGTTTGTTTTAGTAGCCCAAACCATGATGTCCATTGTACATATTTTTAAATGAATATTTGAATGAACATGCATTTTTATTTTAGTCTCAATTATTAGTAGACTTTTCCACATAATGTCCTAGGATTTTATTTCTTAAAAAATGGATTTCATGGCAACATGTTTTCAGCTTTGTCTCAGAATAAGTTAGTGACATATATAAATGGGATTATTAATAGTATTTGTCATCCTTCTGGTGCCTTGCATTTAGTTATTTGTGTTTTAAGCATGGCTTAAATTCTACAATGAAAATATAATTTCCTTAATTTTGCCTACTATGGTACTAAACTCAAACTCATGAATATAGTGAATTTTTCATTGTGTGTTTCCTAACGGAGTGACTCATAATGTTGATGAGTAGAGGGACTAGCTGATATTTACCTAACATTTACTCATGGGATACACAGTGCATATAAGGTGCTCTTTTGAGGGATTGGAGTATTAAAAGTGACCACTTCGGACAATATTTTCTGCATTTACATAGTTTAAATCGTAGTTTAACCAGGTGGTAAAGAAAAATGGGCTAAATGCATAAATGGATGTATCATGGGATGACAAGAACGGCAGGGAAAGTAAAGCAGGGATGCAGGGTGATGACAAGCAAGCTATACAGACATCAATAGACGTTTGCTTTAGGTGGAGAGTCAGCATACACCAAAGCCAGTGGGAGCACCCCTTGCTGGGAACATTTTGCAGGGACACTATTATTACAGTGAGATAAAGATAAAAGCACAGGCACAGAGCGTAGAGGGAAGAAAACAGTCCTGAGTTATCTAGGGGTATCTTTAACTCCTTGAATGATATCTGGATTCCATGTAATTTTAGGGTTCTATTTTTTTTTAAAGACACTAAACTCATGTTTGTTTGTTTATAAAAAACCATCAGTTGTCCATTTCTTGAAAGAAACACCCCATTCTAAAACACCCCATTCATAAAATACCTGCCAGTGTGCAGCGAAGTGTTCAGCAATCCATTGATTTCTGGGTTTTTTGCATCTCATGTGACCGAAATTGAACCAATTATTGTTATTACTTATGGTTATTGTTGCTCCATGCACAGACATCTTTTATTCTGTTTATTATTATTATTCTGTCATATGTGACTCCTGAGTCTTTGGTTACTTCTTTGGGGAGCACATAGAATGTCTGAGGCTGAGAACGTTCTTAGAGTATGATCCATGTTCTGTGTCAAGGGCTTAGTGGTTACGCATTAGAACTAGCTTGATGAAGACAGAGATGAGTTTCAGCGGCTTCCAGTCATTATGTAGTAGGAAGGATGGTGGTACCCTGGGCTGCCAGTACATTTTTATTTGAACAGTTGTGGTTGTTAATAGTAATTGTCAAAATAACAAGATCTAGAATCACTTAGAAGATAAATCTTTTTGGGTATGTCTGTATGGGAGTTTCTAGACTGGGCTAGTTAAGATGGGAAGACCCACCGTAAATATGGTTGGTATCATTCCAAGTGAGCCAGCACCTTGGACTAAATAAAAAAAGGATAAACAAGCATTCGACTCTCTCTACTTCCTGACTTCAGCCTCAATGTCACCCTGCTACCTCATGCTTTTGTCACCATGCTTTCCCTGTCCTAGTGCACTACATATCTTTATACTGTGAAGCAGAATAAATCCTTTCTTAACTTGTCTGAACCAGATACTTGTCACAACAATACAGAGAATAACTGACCCAAACACCATCAATGAAAGTCAAGGTAACAATGAAAAGAAGGGAACACTGCTTTGGTGCCCCCAACACTGAACGTTTTTTGTGTTGATCTCTTGCAGGTGATCAGTTAACTTAATCTATGGGAACCAAACCAGGGAGAAAGGAGGGGCAGAGAAGTAGGCTTTCTGGGTATTTAATAGATGTCTCCCACAGTTTTGGTGAATTTCTTTTAGCTTAAAGATTTCATGCCTGATTTAGAAAGTTATTTTTAGAATAATAATGAATTTTACTACGTTAAAAAAATCTTTATTCCCCGCTAGAGGTATTTCCCTCTAAAAATAAAAACGCTGGGCTGGTGAATAGCTCAGCAGGTAAAGGGCTTGCTTCCAAAGCTTAATGACATGAATCCGGTCTATAGAACTCACGTGTTGAAAGGCAAGAACTGATTGCCTCAAGGTTGCCCCCTAGCTCTATTCAAGCTGCCTCTGACCTCTCTATTCATGCCACCCACCCCCAAGAAAGAAATGCATATAAGAAAGTAAGTAGTTAAAAATTATATTTCTTTGTTTAAATGTATTTTATATAGTATAAGAGCATTTGAGGTAGAAATAAAAGGTGTCATTGAATTGTGTCTTAAACAATACACAGCTTTATTGGGGAGCACTTAATCACTTTGATATAGCATTTCTATTTCATCTCAATTGTTTTTTAAAAAATATTATACACATCAACTGAAACATATTATCTACATGAAAAATATGTCTCCCTCAGGTGGAGGCAGGAGGATTGTAATTTTAAAGCTAGACTAGACTGCATAGAGAGGATTGTCTCAAGCAATAATAGAAATGACAATAAAATCCAAAATATGCTGTTTCTAGTTCTTATTTTAAATTGAAAATATAGTTGTGAAAAGTTGTAATCTTTACTAGTATTCATGAGGAAATAGATGACATCACATACTTGGTATAATATTTCTTTCAGGTGAATCGTCTAGAATTTGCTACTTAGAACAGAGGGGGAAATACATAAGGAAAGAATGTAAGGACTCTCTAGAAACTGTGAGGGTTTGAATCTGTCCCTGTCAATGGCTCCTTGAGAAAAATCAGTTCTCTTATAATGTGACATCTGGTTTACATTTTGTATAAATAAAACACAAGCATGGGCCAGAAGTCACAGGCAGAGGACTGGGAGGGCGAACTGTGGATTTTGTTGCCTAATCACTTATAACATTCAAGAAATCTAATTAGAGGACACATCTTCTGATGAGCTACCAGCCAAGATAGTTCCACAGGAAAAGGAAGAACCTCATGAGACCACAGGAAAAGGAATGAAACTACTAGGTAATTGACATTGGGGCAGTATGTAAAGTTGAAGGACTCCACTCAGTCAAAACACCAATTATCAGTGTCTTCTTTGGGTACCATTTTTATGGTGTTAACCACAGAAATTCCATGTTGTAGTCAATATACTTTAACAATCATAGCATATTTGTGTAATCAGTTTTCTGTCATCTCTTCTTCTCACTGTGTCAGTCTGGAAGAATAGCATGCCAATTTACTGTGGAAACAGGGACACATCATTGCACTGGCACATGGGCTAATGGAATGGCTCCTCTGTGGAAATACCATCTCCAATGTTTATGTTGGAAGCCAACTTGATGTTAAAGTTGAATGTCGTTGATTATCCATTCCTCAGTTAAATTTTTTTTTTCTGGATTTTCCTAGTATAGAGAGTGAGGTAATAAATTGAAATCAAATAGCATAGACTATGATTAAACTCCTATCAACCAATAGTGACATAGGTTACTATTGTTACTAAGTGAAGTAACTGGAGTTACTTTTGCGTATTTCTATAAATGAGTTAGCTTCTTTGGGTTGGACAAGTTTTGCCTGGTGTTTGATGTGTTGGGTTTTCTCTACTTTGCTCCATATAGCCAGGGAAGGAAGGTTGGGAAGGAAAAGTTGCTCTGCCTCCTACTGACTCAGATATTCTGGAGATACTAGTATTTAATAGAGTCACTAAAACTAGCTTCTCCTCCAAAAAATCACTGTATTAATAAAATACTGAAAAATATGGATCCAGCTGAAAATTAAATTTAAGAAAAACTATACATTTCTTCAGGGTTCTTAAAACATGCCTCATTGGTGTTTGTGCTAATGAACTTTCTTTCATTATACTTTCTGTGTTAATTACTTGTCTTTATGATTCACTAAGAACTTTGCTGACAAAAAATAAAATGAAACCAATTAACACTTCTGGTGATATTTTTGGCTGCAACTATTACATTCTAGATTAAATGTACCAATTTAGCTACGATGCCTTTAAAATGTGTAACTTTTGACCCACAATTTCTAGGAACTAATTCTGATAGAATAAATACCCAGAATCATACTGAAGTGATTACTTTAACTTTTTAGAATTGTGAAAACTGGAACCAAGTTAAAGTCCTAAGTAGGAGTAGGTTCCTACTATGGGGGTTCATGGATGTGATGAGGAGTCTGATGTATTCACTATACAGGGGATAGGACAGGTCAGCTAACTCAAGTCTTTAATTGCATAATTGCTTATTGAGTTAATTACTCCAAAGAAAGCTGGCTTTGCTCAATGACACAATATGAGACATAACCTGGAAAAGCATTCTCGAAGGGTGTTAATAGTCGCCAATGAAAGCTGTGATGATTTATTCCATATTCATGTATAGTCCTTGAATTGGTCACAGCCTATTTTGAAGATTCCCATTTCCTTGGCTTCCTTATATCCTGCCACCTTTTGATTCTCTATTCCCTACCAAATTATAGCATCCTATAAGTTATATTACAAATAAATAGGAGAATGCCGGCCCTTCTAATTTTGGTCCTCATATTGTATGACTACACCTAGCTCAGAACTTCTCAGCATAGTCCATGTTGCTTGACCCATGATCATCTTACTTCTTTCTTGGGTCTTGGAACAACCATCATAATTATCTAGCTGGGAAAATGCATAGGCAGACCTAACTCTTTGTGGTTTAAGATTCCACTCTTCAGTTTTCCTGGCACTGACAGAATTTCTCTGTGGGAAGTTTCTGCCCCTTATCTGGAATATCAGAAAGTTCAGAAAGTAGAATTTTACAGAATTTTTCTCTATAAACTTGTCGTGAATGCAATTTGAAGCACATATATGGGACAAGGTCAGTAATTATGTTAGTGCCATTCGGAATTAGGATATTAGCATTCGTTAGTTTTTGCCAATTCAATGCCAACTAGGAGTCAACTGAGAAGAGGGATCCCAGTTGAGGAATTGTTTCTATTCAGCTTGACCTGCAGCCATGTCTACGGGACATTTTTTTATTGATGGTTAATGTAGGAGGGCCTATCCTACTATCCCAGTGTCACCCCTGAGCAAGTGGCCCTGGATTAAATAAGGGAGCTGTGAAATTCCTCCTTGAGGGAGCCTGACAGTAAGTGGGATTCTTCCACACTTGCTGCTTCAAGCCAAGCTCTTGCCTTTTACTCTCCGTGATGGTGGATTATGACATATAAAATTAAACAAACCTTTTCCTCCTCCAATTTGCTTTTCAGGTTGTGCTTTATCACAGCAATAGAAAACTATCTGGAATATTATTCACTACAAATGAAAAGTATTCTAGCATCAATAAAGCCACAAAGCAAGTTAACAAAGAAAGTTAATACTAAAGAGGAATTGAAAATAGTAGTATGAACTTGGGTTACGCTTCTAGCTATATTTTCAGGAATTTAGTTTTAGTTTGTCGACTGAAAAGCAGAGTAAACATGAGTCTGTAGTAATCAGTACCTGATTGTGCTCAGCAAACATCATTTTCTTCTGAAGTCGGAGCACCTGGGTGGTTCCAGGAATGGTTTGGGGGAAAGAAGCAAGCACGATAACCCAGGACTATCTCTTCATGGCAGATAAAGAAGACACCGTTAACACCCCAGCTTGTATCAAGACAGTTGAGAATAGGTGTGCCTAGCAAAATATGGGACAGTGTAGAGTCACAAATAAAGGTAGTTGCAGGAGTTTGCAACACTGTAACTGTGCTGAATTATGTAAAAGTTTAGCATGCTGTTAAAGCATCAATAACAGTTTCTAAACAGTCTCTGGGGTAAGGGAGAAATCATCTTCATTTTGAAAACTAGAGAGTTAAGGTAAAGAGCCAAATATTTGTGCTGTACGTTAACTATCTTTGGGACAGCCATCATAAGGAAAGTCCTGATTAGGGCAATGTTTTGGCTGTTTGATGAAGAAGTAATAACAGAATTAGGATGCTATCATTTTGCTCTTTCTAATGGGGCAATGGAGAGAGATTAAGATCAGCAGTGTTTGGCCAGATGATACCACCCTGACCCATGGATCAATCTCAATAGTAAACACAGCTAGATATGAAAATGCAATCTGCATTGCTTGGGCACAGCATCTTACTACTAGCTCAGAGGAAAGTGAGGGCTGAAGATACATATTTAAAGACACCACCTGGATTCAGATAGTCAAATCCAGCACATAGGTTTCTTAGGAGAAACAAACATAGGGAACACATATTTTCTGATCAAGTAAATTACAAATAGCCAAAAGGAAACATTTGAAAAGACATTAACCAAATACCATGGTTGGCACTTTTGGATCAGACCCAAACTTAGAGAAAGAGAGAGAGACAGAGAGAGAGAGAGAGAGAGAGAGAGAGAGAGAGAGAGAGAGAGAGAGAGAATGAGAGAGAGAATGAGAGAGAGAATGAGAGAGACTAGAGTCGGTATTTATAGGTGTTTGTGAGATATTTGAAACAGATGGGATATTTGAGGGAGTTGTGAGGTTATATTAAGTCATTTTAGGTGAAAAATATGACAGCATACTTATGTTCTTCTTTATCTTTTTACAGAGAGCTTCTAGAACATTTCTAATGAAACGGTAAGATACTTTGTTCTTTTAAATATTCTGGGGCTGCAGGGGTGGTAGGGTGAGGGAGATACATGAGACAGGATTGACAAGATGATGAAAATTACCGAAGCTATATGATTAGTTACCCACAAAGGAGGAGCTTCAGAGGTTTTCCTCTACAGGTCTAATTATTGCAAATGAATGCCTGTGTTTACAACATCTTGGCCCGTTTTTAAATGGTGGTTTTCTGTTTATTCACAGGCGTCTGTGCTGCAGCAGGATTATTTAGATAGTGATTATGTTGATGGGTAACTCTATTTTTCCTCTGTGATTTAGAGCAGGTTTTTAAGTATAGTATAATCTAAAAAAAAAATATTGGGTATTCTAATTACCTCCAGGAAATCAGAATCTATAATTAAAGAAAGCATTAGCACCAGCTTCAAAGGTAGATGGGTTTTTAGTTACAAGGTTGATTGTTGAGACACTTGAAAAGCATCCATTTTTGTGTATCTAATGGCTGATATTTTAAATTGGGCTTTTACAGTGAATGATTTATTCTCTTGGATCCTTAATGAGCAAGTACGTGCATTTTGAGCAGTTATCTCCATTCTGTGAGATCATTTCTCCAGTCCCATTTACAGTTTTAACCATATTTTACCAATGCAGAATACCTTCCCAGTACCCTAGAGAGAAGTGAGGGGCCCTTTCCTCTGTCTCAGGACTAGGAGCTTGTGCTACCACATCCAGTCTACAAATATTACGAGCACTTAGCCATTTTAGCAAGTGAAGATGCTTTCTTCTTGGTTTCTTATTTTTCTTGAAATTAAACTCTTCTCCTCTTTCTTTTTTAGGATGTTACTCCTGTTTCCCCCACTAATTCCTTGCATCTCCTAAGAATTTCCCAGGACAGTTTCCCACGAGGTCAGTAAGGTCAGTTCATTTGTCAAGACTGATTTCTTCTCACTTATCAGTTCATTTTTTGGTATCTTCATGAGCCTCGCTGGTCTGGTTTCACTCCAGGTCTGTGACACACTGACATCAAGGGGCCTCTCTGAACTGTCCCATTGGGGTTTCTTTAAATCTCAAGTTGGATTTCCTGGTTTATATGTCATAGTGTCCTATGCATTCTGACAGGAGTATATGCTCCAGTAACATGATCTGGATTTAGGTTGTGATCCTTGATCACATGGGACTGGCTCGCCCATGCCTGTCTCCTGCCTCAGACTCCTGGGAATACTTCTGTCTGAGGCATGTCTGCCTGGGGCCTTCATCCACATCCATTTAGAGAGTCTCTTCACATTCCTTCCATGTTGAGTGGTTCATCCTTTCTTAGATCTGTTCCCTCCTCAGGCAGAAGCCATTATCTAAAGGATATATTGAAAGGAAAAGCTTTAGGAAAAAAAAATTGATCCTAGAAGCCAACCACTGAATATAGAGTTCTAAGCTGCTGTGAACTTTTCTTGCAAATTAGGCAGATGTATTTACATTTTTATAACCCATTGTTACTGTAAAGAAGCCCATATCTAGTGGGATTTAAGATTCTTTGTAGAAACTTTTATTTTCACAGCTATTTACAGAGCTCTTTGTATTTATCTGGCTGAAGTTTTGCATTTATATGCTTTCTTTTGAGTATATTTCATTCCATATCATTTCCATTGCACATGTTAAGCCCTAGCTTGATATGTTTCATAAATGTCTTTGCTGTGTTTGTATATAGCATTTCCTTTATTTCCTTGTATGTTTTCTTTCTACCTAGAAATCTGTTATTATGGTACTGGCTATCCTGAATTGTTCTTCTAATATTTTTGTTTATTTATATTTATATTAAAAGCAAATTTATTTGGCTATGCCACACAGTTCATCTATCTATCTATCTATCTATCTATCTATCTATCTATCCATCTATCCATCTATCATCTACTTATTTAATACAGTAGTTTCTTATTAGTCCTTTCAGAATTTACTACAATGTATTTTGGTCATATTCACTCCTCTTTTTTTTCTATTTGGATCCCTACTAAACATGTTTCCCTCCAAATTTCATGCTCTCGCTTTCACTTTCTTTTATTTTTTTTTTTAATTTATAAGCTGTTGAGTATAACAGGTGCTGCCCATGAAAGTATTGGCTGGTGTGGAGTTATCCAATGGGGCATAGACAAAGTGACTCAGCAGCTATCAAGTGCCAGTCACTCCTCAGCTAGGGGACCTCAGGACCCCTTCTCACATCCATGCTGGTGGCTTTTTTTTTTTTTTTTTAAAAACACAAAAAAAAAAAAAAACAAAAAACAGGGTTTCTCTGTAGTTTGGAGCCTATCCTGGAACTAGCTCTTGTAGACCAGGCTGGTCTTGAACTCATAGAGATCCACCTGCCTCTGCCTTTCAAGTGCTGGGATTACAGGCAAAGGCGTGCACCACCACCACCTGGCCATGCTGGGTTTTTTTTTTTCTTTTTAATCTGGTTTAATTTTATTCTGGTAACCACAGCTACTGTGAGTTCATGTGCACAACAACCATTTCATATCCAGAAAACAGAATTTCATAGCTCTCCTTTCCATTCTTCAACTCTTAAAAATTTTCTGGCTCCCTTCTTCTGCAATATTTTCTGAGCCTTGGTGCTGGGATTGCTACAGCTGTCCTATCCATGGCTAAGCACTCAAGTTTACTTAATTTCAGAACCTTAAACAGCTATAAGACTGCATTAACCATCACCTATGGCAATAAGCTCCCCCTTATGTTACGATATCTTCTTTATCTCTTTAAACATGAAAATAACTTTAAAATATCGTTCTTATTATTTGAAAGTTTTAAATACTTACACAATGTACATCAATTATATCCCTCCACCATTACCTCTCTCCATCACATCCCAGCGTCCCCATCTCTTCTCCCTCCCAAATCCACGCCCTCCTTTTATTGTTATTGATAACCAACTCAATCAAATTACTGTGGCTCATGCATTCATAGGCTGAGGGGCATCTGATTTCAGCAGGCCTATCCCTTCCTGGTTGCTCTCCCTTGCTGGTTGGGAATTGGGTTTACTTGTATTTGCAAAATCAGACACTGAACACAGAACACAGATCCAGCTGAAGCTGTGCTTATCTCTCTAATCACGTTTGTCTTGCCTTCATAGTTTAAAACTGCAGTTCTTATGGAAATTTTGAGAGGGGAAAACATTTTTCATGTGCATTAGCAGAAGTAGAAGTAGGAACAAGATGAAACAAGACAACAAAGGAACATCATTTTTCTTCTTTATTCTACAAAGAATGTGTTGCCTGAGATGTGTAAACTGACTCCAATATTGATAAATACCAGATGAACTCAATTTGAGAGACACTGTACAAAACTGTAGAAAGTCTCTATAATGTCAAGAACATAAAAATAAGAAGAACCCAGGAACTATTATAGATTCAGGACAGTGATATGTAAAAGTCTTAATCTGGACAGGGTCCATTTTCTATGAGAGGGTTTGCTAAGAACATTAGTTTAACTTGAATGAAATCATTTCTGGATATTAATTTTCTGTTTTTTGATAATAGTGAATGTCATTGCTTATAGGAAACAAATATACCCTGAAGTATTTATATTGACAGGCAGTGGGTCATTCAGCTTCCTAGACATTTGATACATAACTTTCAAAATCATACATAAAAATGTACTAAGGTTCTTTAAAATTTTTGAAG
The DNA here is from genome assembly GCF_943737965.1 of Phodopus roborovskii. Classification (NCBI taxonomy): domain Eukaryota; kingdom Metazoa; phylum Chordata; class Mammalia; order Rodentia; family Cricetidae; genus Phodopus; species Phodopus roborovskii. Next base: position 137,682 of record NW_026125164.1, on the reverse strand, counting down.
TGTTTTATTTTTTGCAATTTTTATATACAATGTATTTTGATCATATCCTTTTTTCTCCTCCAACTCCTCCAAGACCCTCCCTAATTCCCTTCCATCCAACTTCAAGTTATTCTCTCTCTCTTAAAAATAAAAGCAATAATCAAAGCAAATCAATAAAAGAGGAAAGATATATGACAAAACATACCAAAACAAAAAGTATGTGCACACACACACACACGGAATCTATTTTGTATTAGCCAACTACTCCTGGCTATGGAGCCTGCCCTGAAGTGTGGCTCATATATACAGTGGCATTACATTGGAGAAAACTGATTTTCCATTTCTAAGCAGGCTTCAAATGCAAATTGCTGTTTTACCATCATACATGCACGTGTGTGCAATGACTCAAGGAACTAAATGACGACATTGAATCCTCTGGAACTGGAGTTATAGGTGTTTGCTAGCTGTCATATGGGTGCTGAATTCCCCAGGTCTTCTGGGAGGGCAGCAAGTGTTCTTAACTGCTGGGACATCTTTAGGCTCACATGTGGTAAGATTTTTAAAATGTATATGTTCCTAATAGCACACACTCACAAAACATTAATCATTACTTGAGCGAATTGAAGGAGAAATGCTCAGATTCATAGAACTGCTTGAAATAATTTTATACTAGCAGTTGATGGGGAAAGATACTTAAAAATTTAAACATTTCCTTAAGACCTTTTAGGTTAATTAAAAGATAATTACATAATTTTCAACTTCACTTTGTTCTCTCCCTTTAACTCTTCACATGACCCCCTTACTCCCTCACAATTTTATAGTCTCTTTTTCTTTGATTACTATGTTACACACACACACACACACACACACACACACACACACAGAGAGAGAGAGAGAGAGAGAGAGAGAGAGAGAACCAACTGAGTCCATTTACTGTTACTTGTGTGTAAATGATTTCAGGGCTGACTACAAAGAATGACAGGCACTGGGCATGGTGGCACTGGTGGCACATACCTTTAGTCCTAGCACCTGGGAGCCAGAAAGTGGCTCTTTGAATTTCAGGATAGCCAGGGCTACACAGAAAACCTTGTCCTGAAAAACAGAAGAAAGGAAGAAAGAAAGGAAGAAAGAAAGGAAGAAAGAAAGAAAGAAAGAGGAAGGAAGGAATAAAGAAAGAAAAGAAAGGAAAGGACAAAAAGTAAGAAAAAAGAAAGAATGGAGGGAGGGAGGGAGAAAGGAAGGAAGGAAAGAAGGAAAGACAGAATCACAGAATTATAGGCAACTAACAGCACCTGAGAGAGGGAGAATTAGTCAAATTAGTCTTCCCCAGAGTTGATTGACCTAGCTGGCTATCCAATACCAAGTGATAAGTCTTGGACAACATTTTATATTGGTTCTCTTTACATAATCCAGTTTGGTCTTAAACTTAGGATCCTTTTGCCGCTTTTCCCTTTGTGCAAAACTTGTAGGTATGTACTGCCATTCTTGGCATAATATCTTTAAATAAATGGATCTAGGTGACATAAACAGAATAATTCACACTCTGAAGCACAATATTTTCAATCATCAAAGTAAGACTGTGCCAGTTCACAAAACAGGATATTAGGGTATTTTTTTTAACAGAATTGAAACCATATACGTTTACATTCTGGGACACCATTAATTAAATTAGAAACCAGTAACAAAAATATAAATGGAAAATTAAAAAATGATAGGAACTAAACAACTGTAAATAATTTATGGGTGAAGGAAAAATGTTTAGAGAAATTAGGCAATATTCCAAGCAGATGACTATGAAAATGTATTAATGTTCTTTAGTTACAGTTACATCAGTTCTTAATGAAAAGTTATGACTTTGGATGCATGTATTATAAAAGTAATTAGCTGAGTTTTTAATACATGGAGCTAGGTAAAGAAGAGCAAATAAAACTATGTAGAAATAAAGACATGATAATTAGGAATAATAAAATGAGTTATTAGAGAAAACTAAAATAAAACGTTAAAATATGGTTCTTAAGAAGGAAAAATTCTGGGCTGGAGAGATGGCTTAGTGAAGAGTGCTTGCCACACTCAAAGAGGATGTGAGTTTGGTTTCAGAACTTATTTAGGCAAGGTAACACCTGCCTGTAATTCCAGCTCCAGCGATTACAACACCCTCTTCTGGCCTCCACAGGTACCTACACTCATGCACACATCTACACACAGGTATACATACACATAATTAAAAAATAAAAGCTTTATAAATGTCTTTGCATGTGAGAGACAGGGAGACAGAGAGAGAGTTAAATACAGTATCAAGAGCTCAAATTGAGTTTAAAAGGCAGGAGATAGACAGCTATTGGACTATTGGAGGGAAAGTTGTATTTGAAATTAATTCATAGTCAAAACTCTCAGGTATATTGAAAGGTCTTTCAATGTTAGGTTTGAAGAGTTAGAACTGTCTATAGAGCTGCAGACATAGAACTTTCCTTGGTAACTTTTCATTATTGAATGCATTTAATCAATGGCAGTCAGATGATGTATATCAGCTTAAACACTTTTATGCCCAGTCTGAGTCTGGCTGTAGCAATGCCCTTAATCACAATAACTGGGCTGTTAGGGTTCCTATCACATCTTGGAATATGGATGCTTGACATGTGACCATTCTTATCTCAGTTTAGAACAGCTAACTGTCTTATGGCACACTTTTAGACATTTTATATTTCTTTTTTTAAATATTAATTTGTTTTTTATTTTTATTTTACATATCCATCCCAGTTCCCTCTCCATCCCTCCCTCCTTCCTTCTTTCCCTCTCTCCCACTCTCTCATGCACCCCTTCCACCCTCCCATCCCATCTTCCCCCCAACTCCACATGTCCGGTGATGCCTTCAAGGTGGGGTCATCTAAATCTGTCAAGTCGTTTGGAGTAGGGACTAGGACTTCTCTCCTGTCTCTAGGTTAAGGGAGTATCCCTTTATGGGAGATGTGCCCCCAAAGTCCTTTTGTGCACCAGGAATACATCCTGGTTCCACTGTCTGAGGTCCTTTAGAATGCTCAGGCCTTCTAGCTGAGACCCATATTCAGGGGAGCCTGAGTCAGTCCCATGCTGGATTCCTAGCTATCAGTCTAGGGGCCCATTAGCTCCTCCTTGTTCAGGTCAGCTGTCTCTATGTGTTTCTGCAGCTTGGTCTTGTCTTGTCCTTCTGCTCTACATCTGGATTCCAGTTCACCTCAGTGTTTAGTTGTGGGTATTTGCTTCTGTTTCCATCAGCTACTAGATGAGGGCTCTATGATGGTGGATAAGTTAGTCGTTGATCTCATTATCAGGGAAGGGCATTTATGGTAGCCTTTCCACTGTTGCTCAAATTGTTAGTTGGGGTCAGTCTTGTAGGTCTCTGGACATTTCTCTAGGTTCAGTTTTCTACTAGGAGAAAGAGAAGGGGAGGAGAGGAAAGTGTGTGGGACTAGGAAGATTGAGTAAGAGGAGGAATAGATGAGAGAAGAGAGAGACAGAGAGACCATAAAAGAGGGAGCCATTATAGGTTTGAAGACATTTTATATTTCTTTTTTTCTTTTTCTTTTTTTTTCTGGAAAGGAAATAGGCAATTAGAACTTTTATACCTAATCTTGTATTTTATGCTACCCAAGAACATGTTCTATGTTAAATTAAGGGTGATGTTTAAAGATCATCATCAACTCAATGCTTGTGTGTTCTAGTTAATACAGGGGTTCTCTATGAAGCCCAAGCTGGTGTCAAATATTTCGTCCTTCTGTTTCAGCTTCCTCAGTGCTGGGATCACAGACACGTATAATCAAACGTGCTTTGTATGTTATGTTTTTGTTAGAATTAACATTGCTGATATGTCCTTTTTGTGGTTTCATTAAAGGAAATAAAGTATTCCTTATATCGGATCTCTTGACTGCTTGTCTCATGAATGTGTGTCCAGATCATTTGCTCAGTGACTTTCAGAAGTGAGTCCTTTGTAACAGATGTCAGGGAGGCTTGGGGAAGACACGTGCTGCAGTATGGTTTCAGTTTGCACTTAAAATATTTACAGTGCTCCCCAGTGCATGTGCTCCTTCGCTCTGTGGCTGTCTACTGTAGAAATGTCCCTGTGAGACAGAAAACAAAGCGAGAATGTTCAGCTCTTTTTAGGGGGTGGTGGTGGGTATTGTATGAAGAAGGGTAGGAGCAGGGTAGAAATGCCTTCTAGGGTCAGCATTATTTCATGAATAGTGGTTAAGAGGTTACTGACTTCTCCATGTTATATTCAGGGGAATGAATCATGGATTTGGCATTTACTAACTGCTAGTGAGAAGAGGCAGCATTAGAGAGACACAAATGGGGAAATAAGTTGACCAGGACTGCAGACTTTGCCATTGGGTGCCTAAACAATCTCAACAGCTAACCAAGATGATGGATGAAGTTAAGTGCTTGCCATTCAAGCATGAAGACATGAATTCCATTCCTTACAATCACATAAAAGCTAAGCACACTGGCACTTGCAGCTAAAATCTTGTGCTACAACCAAGGTATGAGAGGCAGAGATAGGAGAATCCTGGAAGCTTATGGGTCAGCTGCCCTGGCCTGTGTTTATGGAGCAGGAAGAAAGACTTTGTTTTGCACAAAGTACAGGCTGACTATATATGCAAACTTTGGTGTGCTAATGACCCCGTGGCACACAAAGACATACTAGGATAAGCCGCGATCAGTTTCCCAAAGTGTCTTCTATTCCAGAGAACCACCTGCAGCAGATGCTCTGCCGCACCTGCCAGCAAAGAGTCAGAGAAGAGCAGGAGGGGCAAGGCCCATTTCCACCTGTACCCTCACTACCTCGTGTAACCTTAGCTTTGCCTCCTCCATACAACCAGTGATCAAATGGAAATTCAGAATGAGGAGAGTCAGAGACTTACTTATGCTGAAAAGAAGATAGATTCATCTTGTTAGCATTATAGGACACAGTGGCAAGTGTCACTTTTTATTGTTTGTTGAAAAATATATCTAAACAACCATATGAAATAATCAAGACTAAGTTTCTTTGGCTAATTAAGTATAGCATTATGAAATTGTGACTTGATCATATATAAATGTAAAACAGTATTTCCAAACTGGCAAGCAATTATCTGTATCATCAGCTTGGGGTATATTTGGTTTGCAATTTAGCAGAATTTTTTGCAATTTTCTTCTGGTGAGAGGTAGTAAAGTGGGCTCGGATGGCCAACTTGGACTCTGCAGACAGGTTCTGCACTTGTGGAATAAGGACAATACTATCGTTTGCCCCACTGGATGTGGTAGGGGTTTGAGCAGTCAACGTACACAGACTATGAGATAATCTACCTCATATCAAGTACTCAATGGGCATTGACTAGTCACTGTCACAGAAGGAAATACATGCTTTAGCCATTTGGATGTGTATGAGCTCATTGCAAAGTGAGGTATTCTAGACTATAAGTGATGTGTCAGCTGATTTTTATGAGAAGGAAGGTCCATGGAGTTAAAGGGTTAGGAGGAGAGGTAACTCATGCAGTCTGGTGAAACAAATGGTCTTTAATAAGAAAGGATGTGACAGGTCTCTGTACTTTAGCATCATAAGTTCAGAGTTATTTAAAAAAAAAAAACAGGTTTAACTTTCTGCTTGCTCTTATCCCTTTGTTCTTGAAGACTCAGAAAAAAAAATGACAAATACACAGAGATTTCACACATCAACAGGGCAAGGGGTGGGTACCCTGGAAATAGGAAAGGTCTGCTTACATTTGTCTATATTGTTGTAGGCCTCAGAAGTTTCTCTGTAGTTTTTTTTTAACCTCACTCCACACCTGGAATCCCATCCCTATTGACAGGATTTCAGGACATGTCCACAGACAGGATCATCTCTTCTGACAGCCAAGGCATGCATAAAGAGCTTATCAGCAGGCATGGAATAAATGTATAAGGTTACAAAGAAAAGGATGTCTGCTGACTTAGGCGTCTTCGTCATTTTTAGACCTTCGTGTCACATATGAAATAGGAGGAAGGCTACCATTCTCATGAATGCAGTCTATTAGGTAGTGCTTACAGTTCTGACCATCAGAGATCTTTATTTTGATCTGCTGTGGTTTCTCCCTCTAAATGGAGGCAATCCACATTTACTTTAAGCTCCCTCTTTGGATTTCACCAGCATCATTCCCGTGGGTCTTTACTTTGATCCCACCATTTTACCCTACACAATCTTCCTTATTCCCCCTAAATCCAATTGTTCACTCAAATGTAGCTAATATTGAATTAATGGGATGGTCATGAAAGACAATTCTGGGCTACAATTTATATAGCAGATATTTGATAGGAAACAGGCTAATAAATGAGGTTTTTTTTTTGTCATCTGTGGAGTCTGATCGATGGTAAAGATTTTGATAAAAATGTTGACAAATCATTATGATGGATTAATCTCAGTTGTCAGCTTGATTGGCTAAAAATTGTACAGAGGAATATTACGAGTCAGGTCATGAGGATGCTGACATGGTATTATGTGTTAGTGCTTCAGAGGTTCAAAGCATGGTGAAAACCTCTGGATGCAGTGATGGATTAAAGCAAGGCCTATATGGAAAAAGTAAGTTATTAGAGGCAAGTCCTAGATAATTATACTTTCCCTGGCCCCTTTCCATATTCCATTTTATTCTTGATTTGTTTGTTATGGTGATATGGATGGCTGTGGCTCACCCCTATTGCTACCATACATGGATTCATGTGAAACTGAGAGTCAATGTAGTAATGTACCATTTAAACTGATTTCTTTGGCTTGCAGTAATGAAAAACATGAGTAATACAGTCACAGAGGTGGGAGGAAATGATGGTGGAGAGAAAGAAAGAGAACAACAAATATGGTGTAGGATACAAAACAGAGATTGATTAGACTTTTGCCATCTTTTAGTTCGTGTTTTATTGGCATACATAATTCCACAATGGTTAGCACATTTTAATTGCTATTTTATATAAATATGATGTATTTAGGGAAAGAACTAAACTTGAATTACCTAATATTCTATCTTAATAATTGATAAAAATAGGTGTTTATTTCTGATTGAGTTCATTAATTTATAAACACCATCACCTATATACGTAAGAAGAGTGAAAGTCATATACTTAGTCACAACATTAATTCAGATATACCTTCTGACAATCCAAAGAGTTGTGGGATATATTAAAACAAAACAGATTCCAAAGGGTTGGGAAACCCAGTTTCCCATTTAGGATATGTATATCTGAGCTCTCTGTTGCTATGATAAATTCCTAAACTAATCACATTAACAGGCAGAATAAATATTCATTTTGGCTCATGGTTTCAGACTTTCCAGCCAATGTTTGCTTGGCCATGATGCTTTTGACCCAGTGAAACATCAAGGCAGGAGAAAGCACATTGTGGAGTGAAAATACTTAATATTGTGGAGGCAGGAATCAAAGACAGTGACAGGGAGACACTTCAGAGTTTTATTGTCTTCAGCAAGGACACTGCTTCCTTCTACTAAGTCCCACTAAGTCCCACCTCCTAAGGTTCAGATACCTCAAACAGGGTCACAAGCTGTTGACCACAACCAAGCCTACAGCACAGGAGCCTTTTGGGATCATTAAAGACCTAACCATGAATGACAGTCTCTGGCCCTGAAGTATGGGACCAGGATTGATACCCTGCTAGCTTTGAGTATAAGAACTACAAATGCAGTGTCCAACATGCCTACCCTGCATTCTCTTATCTATCAACACTCCTAGTGGTAATAATCCAAGATTAATTAGATATGAATGTCCAATGAAAGCTATATGTAAAAGGCTCAATATAAAAGACAAGAATAAAGGTTTATTTCCAGGGCTTTCAAAGACAGATTTGTAATCCCAATATTGACAAGATGCTGACCAAAAAAAAAAAAAAAAAGAAACAATAAGAAAGTTTGCATTGTAAGAATCAAAGGGCCTGATTCCCATTTTCCAATGGGGACAAGACCAGGCTACAGAAACCCAGAGACAGCTGACCTAAACAAGGGGGAGCTAATGGAAACCCAGACTGATAGCTGGGAATCCAGCATTGGACCGACTCAGACCCCCCTGAACATGGGTCTCAGTTAGAAAGCCTGGTCAGTCTAAGGGACCTTTGACAGTGGAACCAGGATGTATCCCTGGTTCAAGAAAGAACTTTGGGAGCACATTCCCCATGGAGGGATACTCCCTTAATCTAGAGGCAGCAGGGAGGGCAGGAAAATTGGGATGGGAGGGTGGTCTGGGGGCATGGGAGTGAGGGAGGGAGAGGGAACTGGGATCGATATGTAAAATAAGAAAAAAATTATATATACATATACATATACATACATACATATATATATATGTATATATATACATATATATATATATATATATATATATATATATAATCAAAGGGCCAAGAACACTATAAGAAAACCCACCAAATCAACTAACATGGGCTCATAGGAGCTCATAAACACTGAACTGACAACCAGGCAACCAGGGAGTTCGCATGGGACTGACCTAGGAACTTTGTGTATATGTAACAACTGTATAGCTTACTCTTCTGTAAGGAGTTCCACAAGTGGGAACAGTGGCTGTCTCTGACTCTTTTCCTTGCATTTGGGACCCTATTCCTCAAAATGCATTTCCTTGCTTAGTCTTTCTCCAACTGAATATGCCATACTTTGTTGATATCCATGGCAGGCCTGCCCTTTCCTGAATGGAAGAGAAGTGGTGGGGTGCAGAGGGAAGCTGGGGTGGGGGCTAGGAGGAGAAGTGGGAGGGGAACTGGCTATGTGTAAAATAAATAGAAAATTTATTCTAAGAATTCTAAGAAAAGGAAGTTCACAACAAGAGACTGACATGTCACCACTGATGGTCTAAGTCCATGGAAGGCTTGACCCACAACTCAAATACAAATTCATAACCCTACACATAACCCCTGAAATTCATCATTGCTGATCCAGTCATCAGAATGAGAACAGCTGGATTCTATTGGTATTTGGACCCTGTTTGGAATTCCTTTGTTTCTCATCTATTCTAAAAGTATTTTTTGAAACCTCTTTAAATAATTCAGAATGCAGAGCATGTTTTCTGTGGATTGTTAGTAAATGTGGGTTGTATGATACACATCTGTGAGCTACATGAGGAAGTATTTTGTGTTGTGTGTTTTTATATTTATATTTTTTTTTAATCTGATGTTTTGGAAAAAGAAAAAGGACCATGTGTTTGAGTCTTATGTGCTTGCCTGTGGTGTTCAGCTTGTTTAGATTATCAGATGTTTTTACTAAATTATAATTATCTTTTATTAAGGCCAGAATACTATTTGGCTTGCAGCAAGAGTCATCTGGCTGGGGAAACTTGGAGGGAAGTGATTCTGATTCATTCACAGATTACAAGGAAGACATTCATTTATGGTCATCGAAACAGGCACTTTGGGTATTTCTTAATAGCCCTTAAGAATCAAAACTTGTAATATCTGAGCAGGTGCCAATTTAACTGAACTTTATGTTGAAGACTCATTCTAACTCCAAATTATATTTGTTCTCAAGATGCCATGGTATTCAGAGGATCTAGCAATGAGATCCTCTGAATGAGATCTTCAACTAAAGAATGGTTTTCAGCTGGGAAAGAATCTCCATTGCTCCTCTATTTTTTCCAACCTTACCCATCCCATTTATATATAAAGAGTATAACAAAAATGCCTCATGTAGCAAAACCAATCTAAGCAACCCTGGTCTGAATGGAGATCTGGATCTTGATGTGTGTATCAGCTCATATACAAACATATGCTTCAGAGAAGGATTTTTACTCTTGATCATCTTTGTCTCATGAATTTTTTATGTTTAATATGTCAAGAATAAACTAAAGGGGTTGGGGATGTAACTCAGTGATGGAGTGCATGCTTTGCTAGCCTGAGGCAAGGTCCTGGGTTCAATATGCTGTACTGAATAAAACTTCAAACAGGGAAGACATTGCAGCAGGTACCAGACATAGGAAAAGGTGTAGTATCATATCAAGAGGAAAAGTGACAATGACTCCAGCAGAAAGTAATGGCAAAAAGGTCAAACAGGAAGGACAGAAAGTCATGCTACTGCAAAGCCAGATGTCAAATGTGATGGGACTCTGGGACTCAATTATTTTATGGACATTAGTTAGTGCCCTATGCCAGTGGGTCTAAACATGTGAGTCATGAAACCTTTGATAATCCTCTATCTCCAAAATTATTTTGCTTTATCACCAAAAAATCATGGTTCATAACAGTAGCAAATTGAAGTTATGAAGTAGCAATGAAAATAATTTTAGGTTTCGGAATTACTGTTATATGGAGAACTGTAAAGGGTCACATCATTAGGAAGGTTGAGGACCACTGATCTATGTGAAAACGTTCTAGAGCATAACCCTAGGTGAACATTATATTTCAAGTGCTGATTTTCCCCTGTGTGTCTCTTTCACTCTAATGTCCATTCTAAATTCTCTACAGTCTGCTCTGGATCAGCCTACTTTAGATGTTCTGGCTTGATGCAGGAGATTTGATTTTCATGTGTGGATTATAGCCAGACTTCTACCAGCCTTCTGTTTGGGTGATACCTCACAGGACCAATCGCTTCTGCATCTTACCCTTACAAAGATGCTTTCGAATAGGTCTCTGCAGAGCTGTGAAATGATCTAGGAATACAGATTATCTATTTCCGCTTACTAGCACTTGACTGTGGTTAGATCTGCATGTCCAGATACTCTGCCATTTTGATACCTAAAGTGATCTTTGATTTTTTTTTTTTGTTTGTTTGTTTCTTGAAACAGGGTTTCTCTGTGTAGCTTTGGAGCATATCCTGGCACTCACTTTGTAGACCAGGATGGCCTTGAACTCACAAGATCCTCTTGCCTCTGCCTCCCGAGTGCTGGGATTAGAGGCCTGCACCACCACTGCCTTGATTCTAAAGTGATCTTAAGTCTCTTATGTTCCATGTTACCCAGAAGATGCAGGGATGTCCCTCAGTTGCCCCTCTACAATCCTATCATCAACCAGGAAGAGACCCAGTATGAGACACTCATTCTCCTTCACTCATTCTTCTCGTTTTCTGTTGAAGTATTTTTTGGAGCAACTGGTCAATAGTAAGAGGACTCATTCTTTCTGGCATGTCTCTATTCAATGTAGTGCCTTTTGTATAATTGGTAACTTTTCACATTGATCTATGTATAGATTCTGTGCCACAATCATTGTGTAGCTGTGTGTGGTAATACGTTGAGGTATGGGGGAAGGGACCGATCTGTAATACATGATGCAAGGAAGGAGCCTCAAAGTTGACATTTCTCATTACCACCTTAACAATAATCATTTTTAGTAATCTTATGTTCTGATAATCCTGGTAGAGACTGAGTTTATTCTTCTTGCTCCAGTAAATTCTTAAGTGTCAATTTTTCATTTTTATAATGTCTTCAGTTGGATGGCAAATTACATGAAGACTATTCACAGGATAATTTCATGTAGGAAATGGAGTTTAGCTGTAGGTCAAAGCAAGAAAATTATGTTTAACTTATTTATCAGCTCTAAACAAAGGACTCTTTAGAGAGGCTGGCTTGAGAGATTTCAGAGCTGTGTTTTATATCAGTAGAGGTGATAAAAAGTGTCTTCCATGAGTATAGTAGAGAAGGGTATATAAATTATTCCAATTATCTAATCAGACTAGACTTTATAAATTGTTCATTGTACTTCCACAGTGTACATAATTCTCAAACTTTGGTCATTTGATATCCAAATATCAGAAAGTTGGAGTAGAATGAGTCATAATCACATGACGATTAATCTATAGGTTCCACAATCAAACTACTCAATTTATTCACAACTGTTCTCTTTATTTTTTATTTCCATCCTATATAGTATCTGCTCATTGCTCCCTTATTCAGAGTTCACAAACTACCATCTATCTGTTTATCTATCCATTGATTATCTCTCTGTGTCTATCATTTACTTATCTACCTATCTATATATTCATCTGTTATACATCTACTCAACATATATTACACCTAATTTCCAATCCAGGTCTGTTTGAATCACATAAAATAGATTGAGTGGAAACATGTACCATAACCATCTCTCCTATGAATCATTGACAATACTTTTCAGACTAATCATTTACTGTGTAATTGTATGCTCTACTCAACCTGTCTCTAGAAAGTCTTGTTCACTTGCTAGAAGAAAAACTATTACAGAGTCCTTTGAATATAGAGAAATGTCCTCTGAATATGGTCCTATACAAATCACATCAGCCTTTCTTGAGAAATCTAGTTTCTCAGATGCCACCAGAGTCCTCTGGGTTCACATGTGAGAACCTCATAAATGTACATTTAACAATGTGGTCACATGTTGCTCAGACATACTTTAACTGACAACTGCTTCTCTGGGGGCTGAGTTATTCCCTGCTATAGCTTGACTCAAATCACTTTTTAAGTATTTCTGGAAGCATGCCAATTTTCTTATTCTTTTTATTCTTTACTGTGGCTCTTATCTCTTGCTTTTTTCTTCAGCACACCATGATTTTGTCCATGCATTTCATATGCTTAGGATGACCTTTCCCTTTGATTACCCTTTATAGTCAAGCTTATTAATGTATTCTCTAATTGTGAAGATTAAACCTCAACCTGACCCTAACTAGTCCCTCCATTTCACTGGAATTAATGAATCCCTCTCTCTCTCTCTGTACCTTTGTAGCTCTCCTCATACATTTCCATTAGACTCTCATTATGCATTTCTAGTTTTACATCTGTCATCTTTTGCTGGAATACTTTTTACAATAGAGAAGGGACACTGTATTAGTAGATGCATGAATTAGTGAATCAAGAGACTATTAACCTTAATGCTGACTTTAATGTTGCCATTTCTTAAAGAGACATTTCTTAGATTTCATATTTGAAGGAAACATACTTTGATAATTTCTTCATTTCTCTGTTCTTGTTTTATATTGAGCATATAGTATGGATGGTGTCAGAAAGGGGTGACCCAAATTTGTCACCAGTAACATAACCAGAGGCAGAAGGAATTCTTACCATAACCATTACTGGTATAAGCATATTCTGTTAAAATTTTTGGCAAAACATCCTGTACATTATTGCTAACAAATATTCTAAACCAAAGTGCAAAAATAATCCCATGTGTTTATGGTAGAAGGAAAGGACAAGAGTAAATGAATTTAGGTGAGTAGAAGAAGAGACAACCTGCATGAAGTTGGAGGGTTGGAAGGGATCCAGTTTTCATGAGCATCACATACCTTGAAAAAGGAATAGGGTTGAAGAGCAAAGGGCAGAAAGGAATGTAGACTTATTAAGTTTACAAAGGGTAACTTCACAGAAAGTTAACTGCCCTGGTTTCATTCCTATTTGTAAGACACGTCAGCTTAAGAGAGAAGGGGTTTGTTTGGTTTATACGTTTAGGTATAGCTTATCATTGTAGGGACAACAAGACATGAACTTTAGCTAGTTATGTCTGCAAGATTTACAAAAGCAGAAGCATGTGTGCTTCTAATCAGTTTGATTTCTCCATTTTTAGACAGCCTATGACCTAACCCCAAGGGGTGGTCTTAGTGACACTGGGTTGAATCTTCCCACATCAATTCATATAATCAAGATAATCACCACAGACACTATTTAAAGGTCAACTTTTTCTATGCAATCCCTGTGGAGACTACTCTCAGGTGATTTTATGTTGTATAAGGTCCAAAATAAAAACTAACAATCAAACAAGCAAACCCATTGTAAGTGACAGCTATGTAGAGAACCATTTATTTGTGTTCTATTTCATCTTAACATTTCTTTACAAAATACAAACCAAAATGTTTTTCTACATCAAAACCAAAAACTGCACATGGATCTACTTTCTACAAAATCTCTTAAATTGAAAGGCTCAGCCCTTTCCCTTTATTTCAATAATTTATCTGCATCTTTTTCTGAACTATACCTTTATGAACTTTGTCCAGTTGTCAGCCACGGGCAAGTATTTGAATGTTAATATATATTGCACAGTTTTAAGGCCTTTCTTTTGGACTATATTAAATAAATATTTTTTTTGTGTTAGCTCTCTTGTATATACCCCTTTTAAGGTTTTAACTTTATATTTGTTTACAACTTTAAATAATGTTGAACTATTATCTTTTTGGTATGGCTATGGTTGTCCAATTAATTCTTATATTGATATTTATAATCTAGAGCTACTCAGATTCTGAACCACTTGCTTACATTGGTAATTTCAGTTCATAAATTATGTCTGCAGGTAGAGCTCCAAGCTGTCTTCCTAACCTGAAGGTTGAAATACTTGCTTTTAATGTGTGCACAGGGTGGGTGCTGTACAGCTTACATTTGACCCTTTTCATCTTTCAGCAGGATTTAGCATCCACACCAATTGAAGAAGCATACACACCCAGGGGAGTGGCATTTTTAGCCTGAGGTCATGGTGGTAAGTGTGCTCTTCTAAGAGCCATGACTAGTCCTTGCTCAGGAGGATACACACTCTGCACTGTCCATGGTGGGAACCGAGGGTCTCACAGGCTGGTTCTGTGGAGTGAATGTGGAGGACTTTGTCCTACCTCTCTTTCTTCTTGGTAGTTTTCAAAGCCTTCAAGACTAGCTTCTACTTTGCCGTTATTGTCATTTTGACTACCAAATAACTGTCCTGACCAGAATGGTTGTTTAAACTCTTTTAGAACATGTACTGATACTTTCTGCCTCTTTTTTAAAGTTTATAGACTTGCTTTCTAGTGTTTAAAGTTTAGAGTCATTTGAAGTTTACTTGGAAGAAAGAAATATGATAAATTCAGCTTCCTTTTATTCCTGTTAGCAACACCAAATACTGATAAATTTTCCCAGTCTCCCTTATTGGACACCCAACACCACAGAACATATATGGATGTACTCATTTGTTTTATTAATTGCTCTGGGTAGTGCTGCAAAATGTATCCAAATTTTAGTAGAGATTTCTAACTTATTTTAAGTGGGTTAGTCCTACATGCTTCTCATCATTTAGAAATCATCATGGTCTTTCCTCTTAAAGATTACATGTAATGATGGTTTGGAAACAGGCATTTCTCTATGTAACAATGCCACTGACAGCTAGAGAAGCCTTTCTCTAGTTTTCTTTTTAAGAACTAGAGAAAATCTTACATTGTTCTGGAAATAATGCTTTTCTTCCTTTCCCTACCATCCCCCATGCCTCATTATAACAATGCATGCACAGGGTTTTAAAAATTATGTGTGTTGTAATACATCACTGTCATTCTACTTGAAGCTCTTATAGCCCCCTGCTTTGCCAGTGGGAGTCCCTGGAAGCCAGCTTCTGTGTCCTTTTGGCATGACTCCATTAATCTTTAAACATAGCCTCCATAAATCCTTCTGGCTGAATTTCTACTATGGGTGGGAGGCTGAATTGCATATAATTAAATTATAGAATAAAATAAAGTGCCCCTGTCACTACATGTATAACAGTTCACACAACACTTGGTATAGGCTGTTGAAGAATGTTTGATGCTCTCATGTCTGAGTAATGTCAGTATATTGTGGTATTGTATTATTTCTCCTTTTACAAGGATATAATATATCCTGAACACACAATGATGTCAGTAAATGTTCATCTTAAAGAACTTTAAAATAATCAGAACTCCCTTATCTTGTGTGTGGGAGGAAATCTGCCTGGGGCGAGCATGAGCATGTTCTTGAGAAGCCTCAGCTGGGATAAACTGAGAATGATGGTCTGTTTTTACACATGGTGCACAAGTCTATTTTATAGAGCTGATCTTTGGTTACACAAGATTTAATAAAAATGTTGGCTCCATACCAAAACTTTGATTATTGTCTTTAATCAATCTCAAATGATGACCAAATAATATATGTCATAATTTAAAGACCTGTTCATTATGATACTCAGAACTGTTCAAACTACTGAAAATAAGTGACTGTGAAGCTAAGCTATTGTGAAATTCTTCACCCAATGCACAGGGAATATGGTAGAAGAGGATGTAAGAATGTAAGAACAGAGGATCAGAATGCAGGCCATGTTGTGTCCAGAAATCAGTAAAGTAAAAGGGATTAATGGGTGATGTGTTGGGAGAGCATAAGAGAGGACAATAACAGAATACAGGCTGATATTAAAGGGAAAATAGGGGAAATGGGGGGGAGTTAACTGGGAGGGTACAAAGAGATCAATGAGGAAGGACAGGAAAATAACATTGAAAGTCTCAATAGGTTGTCAATATTTATGCATTTATAGTAATGTAGCAATAACAGTTAAAGAAAATGACTTTCATAACAAACAATAATGATAACAAATAAGTAAACAGTAATGAATTTAAAGGACAGCAAGGGGCACTACATGAAGAGGTTTGAGAAGAGAAAAAATATATAGTTATGTTTTAATTTTTATTTAAAAATATATTTAAACAAAACAAAATTTCAAAATTGCTGGCTCAAGTTTCATAAAAGAAATCATTAACTGGTATTGGTACAGAATTTAACAATTTCTAAAATGGCTCCAAATCCTTCCTTTTACCATTTTATACTGTTGTTTAAGCTAGGCAGCATTCTCAGTGTTGATAATCATAAAATCAAAAATATCACTCAACTCTGGAAAATGCTGACAGTGCTTTATTTCTGCAGTATCTAATACTCAATTAAAAATTATTCTTTCATATAAAAAACAATTAAATTTTCATTTATATATAAATTTTGTTTCATTATTAGTTAGTGGTAAATTAACATTTACCAAACAATAAATTCCATATTTATTATCAGAAAAATAAACATGAACACTATTAATTAAGATGAGGAGGAATTCCATGTCTATTCCTGTGTCCCGGGAAATTTTGTTCATGATAATTCAGAAAGCCATTCCCATTTCTCTAAGAATGGGTTTAAAAGTCCTGTTTTCGCTGGGCATGGTGACACGTGCCTTTAATTGCAACACATGGTAAGCAGAGACAGGTGGATTTCTGAGTTTCAGGCCAACCTGATTTACAAAGCAAGCTCCAGGGCAACCAGGGTTAAGCACACACACACACATACACACATACACGGAGGGAGGGGAGAGAGAGAGAGAGAGAGAGAGAGAGAGAGAGAGAGAGAGAGAGAGAGAGAGAGAGAGAGAGAGATCTTGTCCTAAAAAAAAAAAAACAAAAATTTAAAAGTCCTGCTTTATCAGTTGTGGCCATAGCTGCTGGCTTTTTGCCTTGGTAGAGAAGAGCGTATGTGGTATGTGTGACACACATCCTTCTTGTTTCTTTGACTCACATAGCAATGACACCAGTTTCCATGTTCCCTGAGGGACTGATTTGTGACTGTGAGCAGGTAGGCTATATTAGTTCCATTAGGACTGTTGTAGCAGAGTGTCACACCTTGTGTGGTTTAAGCAGTAGGTATATATTGCCTTAGTGTTCTGGAGACTGGAAACCCAAGATCCAGGGTGTCAGAAAGGCTGGCTTTGTCTAAAGGCTGTGAGATGGACAGTGTGCCCAGGTCCCCTTGCTGGGCATGTCTATAGCTGTCTTTTTCCTTGGATTTTTTTTTCACACCACTTTGCCTCTATATACAAACTCCTCTGTTCCAATCCCCACTTTTTATAAAGATACCAGTTATATTGCATTGAGACCCACGATAATGGCCCATTTTGACTTAATTATCTTTATAAAGACTATCTACTATTACCCACACTTTGAGGTCCTGAGAATTAGGACTCCTAACATATATTTTGGGTGTGGCACAAGTAAAGCTCAAACAGATTATATGTTTATTTTCTATAACTGTATAGTTTAAATGAATGATTTCCCCCACAGGTGCAGGCATTTGAACACTTGGTACCCAGCTGATGGTGCTGTTTGGGGAGAGCATGGTACCTTTGGGAGGTGTGGGAAGTATAGCTTTGCTGGAAGAAGCAGTTCACTAGGGATGGTCTTTGAGATTTTATAACCATATCCTATTACCAGTTCATTCACTGCTTAGTTTTCTTTTTCTTTTCTTTTTTTTTTTTTTTTTTCTTTCTTTTTCCAGTTGAAGATGAGATCTCTAAGCATCCTGCTCAGGCTGTCTACAGCCCTACCTTATTCGGCTAGGGACTCTCCCTCTGGAACCCTAAGCCCAAATAATCACTTCTTTCCCCAGCATTGCTTCTGTGTTTTATCACAGAAGGAGGAAAGTCAGCAACATGGCCAGATTAGATGTCCTCTTTGAATGATTCACTTCATACTATGACAGCCATCATCCTGCCTATCTCTTAAAGTCTTCTAACAGCCCAGTTCAACACACATAATATGTCGTTTCTATTTTACTTTTTAAACACCAAGTGTGATCAATGCTATATCTTCTTCTTTTAGCATCTTCCAAACTTTTGTATGTTATCGATAGCTTGATTTCAAAACTTGACATTCTACAAACACATTTTCATTGTGTTTATCAGGACCACATAGAAGCTACTCATTGTAGAACTGTCACTTGATCATGGCCTTCTGGTCTCCAAGCTTGTGGGAGAATAAGTTGCAAGCATTTGACCTCCCTGGCTTGTTTGTATTTTGTGATGGCAGCCTCAGCAGCTGGATGGACTCTCTTCTTCTAGCTTTTGTGTCTGGAAGGCTTTAACCCAAAATTCCATGTTGAACACATTCTCTCAGACAGTGACACAAATAACATGGTTAGATTTCTAGTCTTTGCTCTTCTGAAGGATGAACACACAACACTTCCTAAGACTTGCTTTCTGTCTGTTTCCTGTATAATCACACAGACACACAGTCTCAGGAAGCCTCCTGACAAAACTCTCTTCTCAGGATTTTGGCATCTCTGAACATTGAATATATCACTATTTTTTCCTTCATTCATATGAACAGAATTAAAAAATTGAAATGACTTTGTCTTAGAAAATTCCTCACCTATTAGTGATAAAAATGATTGCATATTTTCTGTTTCTGTGTTTACCTTTTTCTAAATTTATTTTTTATTTTTATTTTACATATCAATCCCAGTTCCCTCTCCCTCCCCCCTTCCCCTCTCTCCCACCCTCCCATGCCCCCCGACCACCCTCCCCTCCCATCCACCTCCCCCAACTCCACATGTAGGGTGATGCCTTCCAGGAGGGGTCATCTATATCTCTCAAGTCATTTGGAGCAGGGACTAGGACCTCTCTCCTGTCTCTAGGTTAAGGGAGTATCCCTCCATGGGGGGATGTGCCCCCAAAGTCATTTTGTGCATCAGGAATACATCCTAGTTCCACTGTCTGAGGTCCCTTAGACTGGTCAGTCCTTCTAGCTGAGACCCATATTCAGGGGGTCTGAGTCAGTCCCATGCTGGATTCCAAGTTATCAGTCTGGGGGCCCATTAGCTCCTTCTTGTTCACATTAGCTATCTCTATGTGTCTCCTGCAGCCTGGTCTTGTCCTCCCTCTCTGCATCTGGATTCCATTTTGGCTCAGTGTTTAGCTGTGGGTGTTTGTTTCTGTTTCCATCAGCTACTAGATGAGGGCTCCATCATGGTAGATAAGTTAGTTGTCAATCTCATTATCAGGGAAGGGCATTTATGGTAGCTTTTCTACTATTGCTTAAATTGGTAGTTGGAGTCAGTCTTGTAGGTGGTTTCTAGATATTTCTCTAAAGTCAGTTTTCTCTTCAAACCTATAATGGTTCCCTCTTTTATGGTCTCTCTCTCTCTCTCTCTCTCTCTCTCTCTCTCTCTCTCTCTCTCTCTCTCTCTCCTCTTCTCTTGTCTATTCCTACCCTGACTCAATCTTTCTAGTCCCACATGCTTTCCTCTCTTCCCCTTCTCTTTCTCCTAGTTCCCTCTCCACCTGTGTTTATCTTCTTCATTGATTTTTGTTGTTGTTCATCTGGAAGCTCCTAGAATCTTTTTGGGAAGTTCTTATGTCACAATATCGTACCCAAGCTTTGGCAGGCTTTGGTATGTTTCTGGCTATATGTTCTCATCTTAAGATGTATCCTTTATAGGGACCAACTTGCAGGGGCTTTCAGAAAAAGCAAAAATTAGGGTAATTAGAATTTCTAAACAAACAAAAAAAATAATGATGGGTAACAATATATTGACAAAAATTCATACATAACTCTACAAAGTCATTAGTATTACCTGGAGGCTAAAATGACCAGGCAGAGATGTAAAATCAGTGTTGAATTGGAAAACACCATTTACTATTTTGAATTTGATGACTCAGTTCATTCAAGGATTTTCCATGGCTGAATGATTGTAGGATGAGACTGCAATAGCCCCAAAGCGGTAGCCACCAATGAATTTGCTCTTAATTGTATCCACAAAGCCATACCTTCTTAATAGCAAAAATGTACAATGCTCACCATCTGATAATTCAAGCTAGCATCATCAATACCACAAATCACAAATGTCAAAGAAAGCCCTTTTTAAAAATCATTTCTGATAACTCCTCAATATTTTGTTTTTCTTTTATTACTTTATAAATTAGTATCTTCTCTGATATTTTTCAAATGATAGTTATAATTGTTTTTAAGTTTTCTTCTGTGTGAGTAATAACATTTATTTACAAAGATGTGTTTTATCTATGAAAGTCGTGCTCTTTGTGTGTGTGTGTGTGTGTGTGTGTGTGTGTGTGTGTGTGTGTGTGTGTATCATAAACTTTATCTAAATGACCAGCATCTCTTGGTAGCCAAGAGTGGTATAGTAGGAAGCCATGAGTACTGTAGTCTAAATGAGGTTCCTTTAGTCAAAGCGAGGTTCTGTTACCTTTGAGCTTTGGCTTAGGTTAGCAGTACAATGTGAAGCTAATTGCTTCTTTGTAGTATTTGAGTTCCCTAGTGTCTGGGGACACAGTTTATCAGTCCAGCCAACTCATGAAAGGCAAGTTGTAGTTTTCCTTCATGCTTTTCAAGCCATGTCTTAAACTGTTCCAGCAAACTCTTTTCCAACAACTTTCCTTCCCCCAGAATTTATTTATTCTTATCCTCAAATGGCCCATCTTGAGCCCTGTTTGCTAGGTTTTTATAGCATTTTCCCCTCTGTTGGACTGTAATTTTAGCTGTTATGACCACCAAACACATTAACTCAGTGGCTCACAATGTGGGTTTATTTGCTAGTCACACTGCATGAGACTGTGGGGTCAGCAGCTCTTCTGCTTGATGGTGCCTGGCTTATAGGACTCCCATTGCCCAGGGCAAGGCAGCAGCCCTTATCTGAGTGAGAATCTCTGTTCCTATAGAGAGAAGAAGGACACAAGAGTTCTAGTGACAAGCTGTTCTGGCCCATTTGAAGTCTCTACTTGAAGTGTGACATTTATACTTCCAATCTTGTCCCGTGAGCCAAATACAACCACTTTGCCAAGATCAAAGTAAGCAAAACAGGCCTGTTATCTAAACATATTTTATCTACAATGAGGCTTCCCAACAGATTAACACACACACACACACCTAAATAAAATGGCCTCTTATGTCATATGAAATTACTTAAATTCTCTGTGACTTGTTTTCATTTTTAAGTTTTTTAAATTCTCTAATTCTCTCTCTCTCTCTCTCTCTCTCTCTCTCTCTCTCTCTCTCTCTCTGTGTGTGTGTGTGTGTGTGTGTGTGTGCATGCCATGGGAAATGTAGAAGGCAGAAAATAACTTGCTGAAATCAATTTTCTCCTCCCACCATGCCAGTCCTCAGGCTTGTGACAAACACCTTTCCCCACCAAGTCATCTCTCCAGTTCCACAGTTCCCTTGTTGAAAAATAGAAGATGAAGGTAGTAGTTCCATCAAAGCATTGTTGAGAAGAAGAAAAGAGTAAATGTGTTTAGAAGCTCTGAGAAGTTTGTAACACAGAGCAAAGGCTAACTGAACACCAGTCTTCATGACTCTGGCTCCAACCATCATTGACTTGAGGACACTTCCTTAAGAACCAGAAAATACTTTGTGGAAAATGGTCCAGGGAAAGGCGTGATCTAGTTGAAGTGAGTAAAAAGGGCAGGTGCATGTCCTTCTTCACAGGGCCACCCTGCTTTCCCTCAGCCACAGAACCACAGTGTGAAACACCCAAATGGTAGAGAAGAATCCAAAAGCCACGGCTGCTTTCCAGGATCCATGGTTAAAAACCACTGAAATTCAGAACTTCAGGGACTCTGAGGGCTTCTGATAATTTGATAGCTCTTTTCCATGCCATTATACAAACCTTAACTGTTAAACAGAGATGGCAGCCCGGCAGGGGGTAGAGTCTTTGTGCATCTGGTTTCTCTGAACTGAAGGATACAAAGGAAAAAGAATGTGATGAGTTTTGCTCCATTATTTTTGGAAAGATAATATCAAATAAACATTTGGGAGCACAAAAATGATTTTTCCCAGCTTGAGGTTATATTTAATCCTTTCACTGACTTCCTTTCCCTTTGCTTTCTTAATGAAGTTAATTTATTGTCTAGGAACAAGCTCTCCAGTTTAGGCAAATATTCTAACCTTCCAGTGGCTTTTTTCTTATCAATTCACATTACCTATCTCTGAGCTGTGTATCTGGGAAAAGACAGATTGCTATCTGTGCCTAGAACGAAACAAGAACTCTTGAAGTTCAGAAAACAGTACTTGATTCCTCCCCCATTCCTCTTCCAAAAGGAAAGTATTCCATTTTAAACACTTTGTTTATATTCATCTGTAATGCAAAAGTACTCTTATGTATTGTGAGTAAGAAACTTAACTGGATCCATCTCAGATTTGTGCATTCCTGAAGAGACATTATCTTTGGGGCTACAATGATCAATTATTTGTAAGTATCCTTGTCCATTTTTTTTTAACAAGGACACACACAATCATCTCATTAGTTTGGCATACCATTCTTGAAAGAAATTGTGTTTTGTGGTATTTAAAACCTAGTAGACTTTTTAGTACAGCTGGAGAAAAGGAAGTTGACTAACCATTCACATCTAGCATGGAGAAGAGAAAGCATCAGACTTAAAAGAAGCAAGTAAAGGGAGACTTATGATATTGCTGAAGGCTGGAAATGGTTTGCAACTATGGACTTATACATACATGTACTGGGGAAGTAGAGATGGGATACTGAACAACATCAGAAACTGCTCACATATGCAAACCATTGAGTCAGCTTATCAGTCCTGTGAATGCTAAGATCACCGGAGCAATACAGGAGTGATGCCCATGACTAGAGTACAGCAGGAATGAGCACCGGCACAATCTGTGAACATGGATGTTGGGGAAACTCAAGCCTTATGATCAGGTAGTGCAGTGGGTTCTGGCCTGTGCACTGAACTGTCATGTCTACACTTCATACCTAGGTTCTACCATCAAATACGAGGAAATTCACGTAAGTGACTGAAATAACATTTTCCAATTGGTCTGTATTGTTGTGCCTATGTTTCATTGCAAATTTGAGCTCTGCTTTTCAAAAAGAAAGTCATGAAAATATATGTGTCCATGCTTACCTAATCAATATCTAGGGTATGTTATCTAATGTGTGTGCGTATTTGTGCATGTGGTGCATGCGTGCATGCGTGCAGATGTGCATGTTGGTTGTGTGTGTGTGTGCGTGCGTGCGTGTGTTTGTGGGTGAGCTTAGTCTGTCTTGTGTGTTTAAACCAGCTGAGTTATAACAGTGCTAGCTTCACACTTTCTTAGAGCCACTGCCCTCTTCCCCAGCTTTAAAATTTCCCCTCAGGTCATAGGAAAAGGAAAGCACATTTGAGGAGGCTGTCGACATCTGGTAATTTGTAGGGTCTTGAAGCAATTACATTAGCCTCGCAGCAGCATAATTGACTGCAGGCAGCAGTCCCTCACTGCATAGCTATGCATCCCACAGTAAAATGTGCATAAGGGGCTTTCTGGCAAATTCTATCAAGGATGAAGCCTTTCAGCTGCACTTGTTTCAGCGCCATGGTCATGATGACCTCAAAGCCGAGATTGCTGTCTTGGAGGGAGAGGATGTAGGCCATCAAATGAGGTAGAGCTACTGTTCTTTAAGAATGCAGAATGCAATGTGACTCTTGGAATGAAATAAACCAAAGGGAGCTTCTGGGTTTATCTTATTATACTCTGCCTTCTTGTTAGAAAGCCTGCTCTACTTCATGTCACATGGACTAGGAAAGAGGCAATGTGCTTATGCTCACAAAGTGAGGCGGAGTGCACAAGCTCAGGCAGCAGTTGCCATCGGTAAGTATTTACGGAAGGTACCACTCCAAGACTCAGAAGTACACAATAAAACAAAAGCAGTATCTGCTCATGCTCTGCTCGAGGAATTACACACTGGTGCAAAGAGGTTAGTGACTGCCTCTGCCAAAACAATAACAACACACATATAGAGTTCCAGATGCTCCAGGAACAAATTTTAGTATGGCGCTATTATTATACCAATGACTGAGGACATACAAACAGGCTTACCTATTAGAATACCATTTATAATGATGAATTGGCAACAGTGTGAATGTCATCCCAGGAAGTACACAAGTGAATTCGGGTTACACTGAAAAGTTTGGGACTGGAGAGATGGCTTGGCTAATAAAATGATTGCCAGGATAATGTGAAGACCAGGACTCCAACACCCACCCAAAATCCAGGTGCAGTGTCAGGAACTATAATCCAAGAGATGGGGAAGCAGAGGCAAGGGAGATCCCTGGAGCTTACTAGACAGCTATCTATGGGAGCCAGATGAGTTAGCTCCAGGTTCAATGGGAGACTCAGTCCCAAAAACGAAGGTGGAGAGAGGTTGAGAACACCTGACATCACCCTCTGTCCTCCATGTGCATACACATACACACAATAGATGAGTAAGTATGTATTTATTGCTAAAATAAGACTGTGATTCTGTCAAGTCTCCATGGTCACTTCTTACTGCAGACTGTACCTTCCTCTATGCTTTGTGAACACTCACTGTAACTGCTCTCATACCAGTTGGCATTTCTCATAGGTTTGGGGGTGTCCTTGTTAGTGTACATACGATGGTTGGAGAATGGTCAAGTGGTGAATTCTCATAGAGTGTTCTGATCCCCGGCATCTCTGAGGAGAAAGAGGAACCCCAGGGGTCCTGAAGACTCCTGCAGGAAGTTCACAGACTTAAAACTATTTCCCTAGTAATAAGGACAGGACTTATTATGTTTGCTCTTACAACTTTCAAAACATTAGGCTTGGGGAGGGGGAGGGGGCATGTGTTGCAGAAGATCCCGAGATCCGAGATGTGGGCTATTGTAATAAATTGAATGCAGAATCAGATAAGAGAGTCCAGCTGTGCTCTTTTAAGCCAAGCCTTAAAGAGATTTATGGAAATGTAAAGCAACACAGTCCTTCCAGTAAAAGTGTTCTGCATGTAGAAAATACAGTGTTTGAAATACAAGTTTGTCGCTTTCATTAATTGTACTTACCTTTGCTGTTTAAAATTAATTAGTACATACTTTAAAATACTATTTTAATAGATTGCTATGAGCCATGTAAACAAAAAGTTCTTTTGGAGTCTCAATAATTAAAAGTACTCATTTTTTAAATTTAAATTTGAAACAAGCTTGTTTACATGTCAATCCCAGTTCCCTCACCCTCCTGTCCTCCCCTGCCCCCACCAACCCTCTTCTTATCCCCTTTCTGCTCCCCAGGGAGGGTGAGGCCTTCCATGGGGAGTCTTCAAAGTCTGTCATATCATTTGGAGCAGGGCCTAGGCCTTCCCCCATGTTTCTAGGCTGAGAGAGTATCCCTCTATGTGGAATAGACTCCCAAAGTCTAGTATACTAGGGATGAATACTGATCCACTACCAGAGGCCCCATAGACTGCCCAGTGCTCCTAACTAACACCCACATTCATGGAGTCTGAGTCAGTCCTGTGCTGGTTTCCCAGCTGTCAGACTGGAGTCCATGAGCTCCCCCCTTGATCAGGTCAGCAGTTTCTGTGGGTTTCTCCAGCCTGATCTTGACCCCTTTGCTCATCACTCACTCCTCCCTCTCTTCAACTGGATTCCAAGAATTCGGCTCAGTGTTTAGCTGTGGGTATCTGCTTCTGCTTCCATCAGCTACCAGATGAAGGCTCTAGAATAGCATATAAAATAGTCGTCGATCTCATTATCTGGGAAGGGCATTTAAGGTAGCCTCTCCCATTGTAAGTCGGGGTCATCATTTATTTTTCTTTGTGTTTGTGCATGTGTGCTTGTGTGAGCTCATGTGCACTTGGAGAGGAAGAAGAGGGTATCAGATCCCCTGAACTGAAGGTGCAGGTATGGGGTACCACCTGACATGGGTGCTGGAGACTTTGCAACAGTAGTGAGCACTATTAACTGCTGGGTCACCTCTCTATACCCCCAGTGAAGAATACTACGTATTCTTTGAGGAAGCCAAACATTTGCAATACATTACAATGATATGATTCCCATTTTTTTATTTTAACTTTTTTGAAGTGTGTAGCAGTTGTGAGCCAGTGGGGTCTGAGGAACTACTGGGCTGGGTGATGCTAAAGTGTGATTATAGAGCATAGACAGATTACTCAGCTTTCCTTGGGGGAAGAACAGCTTTTCGAGACTAATCCGGTGTTCTTGGCTGAAAAATCCATGAGTCAAACCAAATTAAAGTAAAATGTTAAGGTAGAGCTCATACTGACAGATGGAATTTTCTATCTGAAGGAGTAGCTTGAAAGGAGAATTTCAATTCAGCAATTGTTCAGTAACTGCTTTTTAATTGATTAATTAATTTTGAGACACGGTTTCATTATGTAGATGAGGGTGGTCTTGAACTCACAGAGATCTATCTGCCAGCTTTTGCCTCTCAAGCCTCTCAAGTGCTGAGTTGAAGGCTTGTGCCACCATGTTAAATTAATACTGGCTGCTTTTAAAGTTCTATAATCAGCATTAGGAAATCAATAGTTTCCTTTAAATAGCCATAGTTTAATTCATATAATATAATAAATTACACAATAAAAGACATTATAAACTGATGTTTGATTCATCCACCAGGTCTCCAAGGGAATAAAATCTTGTGAAATTTAGATTTGGTAAAATACATACTCATGCAGTCACACATTTATGGTAGTTCATTTACTATAATGTATTTACTCCGTTATGCTATACTGCTAACATGAGCACTGAACCAATCAATACAGACTAAGTAACAAACAATACCATTTCTCAGTGGCTGAAGTTTTTATAGTTTCTTTCATGTTGTCTGTATACTCTTTGGAAGTAGTTGAAGGTTCTTTGTATATTTCTGTACATCACAATCTCAACTTGGGTCATCAGGGTTCCATGCCTTGTGAGAGGGAGTTGGAATGTCAGTCACTAGCAATGCCTACAAGTATTTTCTGGAAGGGACAGAAGCCTCTTAACCAGTTCTATGTTCTTGCTGTCACTGGGAGCCCATTCGGCCCTCGCCTAGGCTCTTCTGTCCTCCATAATACATTCTGGGAAGCCAAATGAGACACACAAAGTGCAGAAGATAGGGTTATTGTAAAGTGGTGTGCTCTGAAGGAGTATGTATGGATGAAGACCAGAGTGACCACTGTGGAGGTGATGTTCTCAGGGGATAAGAGTGACAATGGCCAGAGAGGTCATTGTGCCAGCTCACATTTTAAGGTGGGATTTATACACTGTCTTTTAAAGTCACTAAAAGCATTTTTCTGAGGGCAGGTTCTTGTCTAGTTGATTAACAGGTCTATCTGGTTTAACTCTTAAGGGAAGAGACTATGGTATGTCTTTGTTCTTTACCAGAAGGCCTGTTGCTAGATAGGAATCTTAAGAATTTGGGGAAAATTTAAAGGTCATGTTCTGATCCAAGGCCAGGGATACAAGTATGATCCCATTCCTTTGATTAGTATCCAAAGCACTACCTTTTCAGCCCCTGGCTTTTCCAAGTGCTGATTGTGAGAGAAGAGCCCATTCTCAACAACTTTCAAATCTTCTAACATCTAAAGAGATAGCAGACATAGTCTAACTCCTGAAGTCAGTGGTGCAGGGGCAGCAAATGGCCTGGGGAAATGTAGCTAAGAAGTTGAAGTGAACAGAGAAGCACAGAACTCTAGAATTGCTTTTGACAAGTGCTGCTTAAGGAAAATAAATTGTAGTAAATGTCTAAGTCAAGATCAGAGAATTTATCCAGCTGAATCAAATTCAAGAAGGGTATTTCTCCAGCTGAACTAAACAGCTTCCAGCTGAACTGAACATCCTATGGTATTAGTTTCTCCTCATCCTAAAGCTTCTAGCTTTATTACTTGGCTCCCTTTTCTGATGTAATACCAGATGAATATACTAACTTAATTCAGAGTATTTACTTTTGTCTCAAGCATAATTTTTGTGACAATGTTAAGTTCATTAATTCTCAATTCTATGGATTAAATATATAGACGAAAAGACCTGTACTCATACAATCAAT
This sequence comes from Phodopus roborovskii, assembly GCF_943737965.1. Classification (NCBI taxonomy): domain Eukaryota; kingdom Metazoa; phylum Chordata; class Mammalia; order Rodentia; family Cricetidae; genus Phodopus; species Phodopus roborovskii. The sequence goes on along the minus strand of NW_026125164.1, from coordinate 109,417 downwards.
GAGAAGCATAGGACTGGAACTCATCACAACCTGGAAATGAAGAAGTGACATTTCTACCCCCCTCACTCACACACACACTCACACACACACACACACACACACACACATACAATGTGAGCATGCATGTATGTGAGTTCTTTCCAAAAATATAAAAATTTAGTTAAATAAAAGCATAGACGTTGTTGACTTTTAAAACGAGGGCTTTTTTTTGTGTCTAAGCATGATTAGTACCCAAGAACCCTAATTTTATTTTGTGCTTTTATGTTGGAAGAAGTTTCAGAGTTCATGATAAATCCTGTTTATTCCTTTGCTGGGAATAAACCAGACCAAGCAGTATGGCTACCATTGCTTACCTGAGCTACTCTTGCCTAGAAGTGAGCAAACACAAATGGAAATTGGTGAGAAGAGAGACTCAGTTCCAAATCTGTGAAACAAAGGAAAACAGAGCTTCACATTTGGGTATTCACATGAGAATAAAACTGTCAATTATAAGTGAATCGATACAGGTTGGCAGGAAAGAAGTGGTTCCCAGTTCTAGATCTGAGACCATCAGAAGAGTTTGCTCCATAGTCTTAGAGCATTTGCATAATAATTTCAAGTTATATTGGTTGTTATATTGCACTCATTCTCAGGAAAAATAAATAAACACATCAAAGCTCCATCTGAAAGGAAAATGAAGCATAAACAACAAGCAAAAAATAATTTACAGAATCTACAAAGTCAGTCAGTTCAATGTCTCATGTGGTGCTTGGAACATTCAAGCAATGGTATGCTTAAAGCTCATTAGTGTTGGTCTACTTTGTCCTACATGGCTTAGTCCTAGAAATCTGACTAGGATGAGAAAGGAATGAATAAAGGACAGATACACAGACATACACACAGATCAGGTGGAATGTGATCTCTCTAATGGAGTAGCACCAGCTATACAACATCCCTGAACCTCAATGTGTTCATTACATACATTAGGAAAAGGAGGTGTTACTTCATCTCAGTGGCTGGTCTCTGTAAGGCAGCAGTCTCAGGTTGCAGTCATTCAGGAGGAGAATTCTGTAGCAACTAGCTTTTGTACATACTGCTCAATGATTCATAAACACTCATTCTTGGACCAGGGGAAGGCTTTGCTAGTTCCTACAAATTGGTGCATCTCAATAGTACACACTTACTCAGGACTTCATCTGCTCCTTATAAATTCACTCAAGTCTTCTTCAGCTCCCCACAGTTACTACAACTGTCCTTGTCACTTATTGTTATTTTTTAAGCATATAAGTACTACAGTTACATCTTTTATTGTGTTAATGTCTATTACTTAGTGAACTTGCATAGTTAAAGTGAGCTCTGTTATTAAGATTCTGAAATATATTATCCCATTTGTCTCACATGTTGGTTCCAGAAAGCATGAATTCATTACTACTAACCATTAATCCCAGTTTCACACAGAGGTAAACTGAGACATAATGAGGTTAAGGACTTGATGATAGCAGTTAAATCACTATACTAGATGTGCAAAAACAGTAATGCTTATGCTTTGAAATATAACTTGAATGAAAATGCATTTTTAATTTATTTAATTTAGAAATAATCTTATTTTCCATATCAATCCCAGTTTCCTCTCCCTCCCATCCTCCCATGTTCCCCACTGACTCCCCCATCCATCCCCCCCATCTGCTTTCCAGGGAGGATGAGGCCTTCCATGGGTGATCATCAAAGTCTGTCACATCATTTGAGGGAGGGCCTAGGCTCTCCTCCATGTATCTGGGCTAAGAGAGTTTCCTTCCATGGGAAATGGGCTCCCAAAGTCCATTTGTGCACTAGGGATAAATCCTGGTTCCAGTGCCAGATGCCCCATATACTGCCCAGGCCTCCTAACTGGACCCACATTCAGAGGGCTTGGTTCAGTCCAATGCTGGTTCTCCAGCTTTACAACTGGGGTCTGTGTGCTCTCACTTGTTCAGCTCAGCTGTTTCTGTGGGTTTCTACAGCATGGTCTTAACCCTTTTGATCATCCCTCTTCCTTCTCTACAACTGGATTGCGACTCACATTGCTAGTGTTTCATTGAGAATACATGACAATGCTCTCAGTAGACCATCCATAGCAATGACATGCTTTTATCTAAGCCAGGTTTTACATTTCCACTGGCCCATACTTTCTAATCACCCAGTGAAGCTCGGAAGCTCAGTGTAAGGTGAATAATCAATTAAAGAATGATAAAAAAAAAAAAAAGGTCTCCTAGAAGGTTCAAAAAGCAGAATCTTTTGCCCAATATTCTTTTTTACTTTTTTCCCTAATAAAATCACAGGTTTCACTTATTTGAAAGACCATGTTTTCAGGAGAGCAGCAATTTCCAATTACATAGTACAAGGTCATCCAGGGATAGAACTGACAACTACTTGGGTTATTTTTATGACATGATATGCTAATTTCCTTTTGTCAACTCAACACAAACTGAAGTCATCTGTGAAGAAGGAACATCAGTTGAGAAAATCTCTTCTTCAGCTTGGCCTGTGGGCAAATCTGTGGGGAATTTTCTTGACTGGTGATTGATGTGAGAGAACCCAGTACACTGTGGGCTGTGCCTCTCTTGAGGAGGTGATCCTGGACTGATCAAGAAAGCAGGCTGAATAAGTAGTAGAGAGCATGGCAGTTAACAACATCCCTCCATGGCTTCTGATTCAGCTTCTGCCTCCCAGTTCCTGCCTTGAGTTCCTACCCTGACTTCCTTTCATGTTGGACTATGAATTGTAAGGTGAAATAAAAAAAAAAAAAACTCTTTCATCTCCATTTTGCTTGTGGTCATGGTGTTTATCATAGGAATAGAAATCAAACTAAGATAATATGTTCAATTAATCAATTAATCAAAAGTCCAGGTAAGTTCCAAATGAGATGTGACACATTTGCAGTTCAGTTTATAAACATGTTCACCTCATGCTCAACAGTGTCCTTTGCTTTCCCTGAAGCACTGAACTAATTCAATAGTCAGTATAACAAAGGTATGAAAGAAGAATGGTTGAGAATATGATCCCTGCCCTCTTGTTCTGTAACCAGATGGTTTCTCGTCACTGAAACTAAGAGTTGGATCACATTGATCATTTCCTCAGCAAAACAACAGGTATGAAGGGAACACCTGAAGGAAGAATTATTACTTTGTTCACACATACAAGGACAGGGCTGGGATTCTCACTTCTTTTCTTCTTCGTTCTATTACTTTAAACGTTTTTTTTTTTTTTTTTACTTTTCAAAGTCAGACAGACTCCATAGCCTGCCTGTATTACAAGATTTCAGTTACAGCTAGTTCTGACTTAATGCTTCAGTGTCATCTAGTACCATCTATGTTTGGTGGAGAGAGATCACAGTCCACCTGATCTCAGCTTTCCTGCATGTAATATCTGTGTGTGTTTGTCTAAGAATTGGAAGAGCAGCTTCCATAAGTCTGTGAGGCCACGAGGACCCTTCTTGAAAGCATGCAATTTTGCTCCCATAAGAAACATGTATTTCATACAACCAAATGGGAGATTTGAATAGCATTATATAAGAAACATGATGTTTTAATATGACTAACCATGAAATTGATTTTCACTGTGCACCCAGCCCTGTGCTCATCAAGGGAGCTATCTATCGAGGATTGTTTCACTTAACACACCTTCGTCCAGCAACTGGTTAATAGCAGGCATTATTGTTCCTTGTATATCAATGAACAGGAAGCAGCCCTCCTCTCCTAGAGCTTAAACTCTACACAGAGAAAAGCCACAGTAAGAGCATGTGAGAGGGCAGAGAGGGTGAAAGTGAGGGAGGGAGGGAGGGAGGGAGGGAGGGAGGGAGGGAGGGAGAGGGAACTGGGATCGACATGTAAAATAATAAATTAAAAAAAATAGAAGTTAACAGCAATAAGCAAGTGTACCCTAGTGTATATTGTTGGGACAATGGTAAGGAGAAACACAAAGAAATGTAAATTTGGTACACAAAACAATCAATGAATTATAACAACACACATACAGACAGAGAGACACAGAGAGAAAAATAGCCATTTATTTACCAGTTCTGGAGGCTAGAAGTTTGAAATCTGCGTGCCAGTAGGACTGGGTTCTAAAGAAGGCAAAGTATTGATGGCCTTTCTTATGTGTCATCTTATGGTGGACAAAAGGTTCTCTTCCTATAAGGGCTTTAACCTCAACTGACCAAGGTCCTGTTCTCATGACCTCATCAAAACCTAATTACCTTGAAGGATTCCAAAATGTGAGTTTTAAGGTGGCACAGGAATTTAACCCATTAACGCATACACACATGCATACTCACTCATCAAGGATAATTTTCAGATAAAGTGGGATTTGACCAGAGGACTATGGGAAGTAAGTCAGTACGTTGGCTACCGTGCAAACAAGCTCAAAGGCCATTACTCAGCAATGAACTGGCTGTGTTTAAAGGCCATTGCAGAGCTCAGAGTGGCTGTGCAAAGAGAATAGGCAAAGAAGGAACAATGGCTGTTGGAATGAGTGAGTGAATAATTTGCTGGCACATGGGAGGCCCATATCTGACCAGTGAAAAAGCAAAGTAGAGTTTGAAGCAGGGGAGTGGTTTTTTACAAAGTGATGTTGTACTTAGGCATCCATTACTGACACACCAGTAGATGGGAAAACATGGGAGTTGTGTGCTAACAGAAATGCTCTCAGAGCAAGTTTATTGATTGATGTTCAGGGAGTGTGCTCATTAATCACCTTAGTACTGACACTTAGCCTTTGTCTAAAAGAACACAGTCTGCTCCATAGTTCCTACATAATCTCTACTCTTGTGAGACCTCATTATTTTAACGTAACTCATCAGATGTTCAATACTTGATTAAAACAAGTGGGTAGTTAATATTTACATGAATATTGATATGACATATGGACTCAAATGTAAGAAAATAAGGTATTTGGTTTCATAATATAACTGCTCACAGATTATTACAAGGAAAACAGTAACTATTTCCTATACAAGTCTGTTCACTGCACTTGAGTTTTCAAATGATAACTTCCTTTCAGTGCTTTATTTCTTTTTAGTATTCATAGAACAGGTTGCCTTTGCAATATCCACTTCTGAACTTGATTTTGTGCATGAAGAGAGAGACCAACAAATGAATCCTGTGAGATCAAATGTAATTCTCCCACCTGAGCCCAGGAGACAGAGGCAGTGTGCTGAGGGAGTGCAGGCTTACTAGACTCATCTCCCTTAGGAGAAGGAAGCCCTGCTGTAGCTGCTCATTCCCCTTGGTCCAACATTTTATTGTTCACCAGGCACAGACACTTTTTCTGTATCATACAAATCACAATGCATGTAAAGAAATAGTAAGGTTGTCTGAAAGGAACAGACAAAAACAAAACAAAACAGTTTCCTTCAGCATGGATTAACAAAACAACTGACATAGCAGCCAGTGAGTGGTCTGATGATTGCCTTTCACCCATTTACATTTAAAATGCTGCTTGATATTGTCATTCAGTATCAAACCCATTTCAGGTGGCATAATAATGAGAGAAGAATAATAAGAGGCAGGATTGGTCCTCCACAGGAACAATATTGATCAGGTTATAGAAGGCTTTTAGTAGTCACATACTTCTAACCCATACAGGTTTTACAAAGGGATAATTAGTTTTAATGAAATAAAATTTTGACAAGGGTGTGAGCATGAGAAAAAGGACATCTGTATCATTTAGTGTCTTGAGATGCGACACTTGCATTGTGGTCATCCAAGTCATCGTTTCTACATAACCTGAGAGCCCATCTGTCCTGTGTGTGGAGCCTTTACTGCGGAGAGAAGAGAGTTTTAGTGAGCTTGTCTCCAAACTAGCAAATAAACCCAACACATAGGATACTTTTCTCCTTTCAAATTTCATCTTCATTGGATTTCAGTGTTAAACTTGAAGAAGTGGTTTACAATAACTATTTCCTAAAAATTCTCCCAGATGGCTTTCCAGGTCACTAAGATTTTTCACTGAGGACAATTTCATCAGAAAGGTCGCTCTTTTCATTTCCCATCTCCTTTGCTTTACTTCCTAGCAGACCTTGTTTCAGGTACATAGTGCACAGGAGATACAGAACAGTGTCATTATCATCTCTTATTGCTCTAATGTTCACTTTGGAATTCATATTTCCCCTTGGTAAAATATCCCATATCCTTCATATGTGTGACCCTGTCTTTAGAAAGTTCATGCAATCTACCTCATTGAGTTCAACACAGGCCAAGTGGTTTAATCGGCTCAATGGAATAACAGTGTAAGTGACATTTTGATGGGAGATGTCATTCTGTATATATGATTCTTATACTGGTTTAATGAATAAAGCACTGTTGGCCAATAGGAAAGCAAGATAGGTGGGACTAAGAAACAAGTAGGAAAGAGGAAGTAGAAAGGAGGAGTCAGCATGGGGAGTACAGAACCGCCAGCTCTCTGGTAAGACCATGTGGAAATACATAGAAATGGGTTAATAATTAAGACAGAGCTACCCAATAAGAAACTAGTACTTGGCCAACAGCATTATATCAAATACAGAGTCTCAGTGTATTATTTGAGGCTGGCATAGCGGGCAGAAAAAACTTACTCCTTACAATATTTGCCCCTAAAACCGATTCTTGCCTAACCATCTCTCTTTGAGAAGCCTACATGACCATTTTATTTTTCTCTTTACTGGTTAAGGAATCTTTACCCGAATCAAAGAGACAAAGATATTACATTTTCATCAATACATCATATATTAGGTCTGTAATTATCTGGAAAGTCTAAACATAATTTAATTTAATGTTATATATGATATGAAGTAAGTACCAAAATTCTTCTTCCCCTCTCCTGTGGATATCCATTTGATACAGATGTACTTATTGAATATCATTTAGCTCTCAAGTTTTCATTGCACCATCCAGTTATATTCTAAGATTTTCTTTGCCATAATCACATTTTTTCTCTGGCATTGTAAGTTAACAGTAACATCTCAGCATTGTTAAATCTCTCTGGAGTCTAGAGAAGTAAAAGGTTTCAGAAATTATACTGATGTACATTATTGACTAATTAAGTAAGAGTGAATAGAGTAAAAACCAGATGTGTGTCGGGACCTTGGTAATGTTCTATGATTACAGGAAGTAGGTCAATAACAAAAACTCTACAAAAATCAGAACTACAAAGCTAAAGGGTAGAAAACAGAAGCTAAAATGCACAGTTCCTCTCGTCTCCTAGACTAGTGAAAGTTTTCATCTTTTGCAATGAAAATATTATGCTCTACTCTTCTTTCTGTAGAGGGTGCTGTAAGTTAAATGCTTTTCAGGTTTTGTAGAGAATAACTACAATCTTTAAGAGTTTTGTAGAGAATAACTACAGTCTTTAAGAGTGATATCCTGTGGGGATAAGAGCTGGTAAGAGGTGATGTTCTGTATTGGTACACGAATGTTTGTTACCAGTAGGTTTTCCCTGCCTCCTGGTCCCACCGCCATGCCAGCCCCAATTAACATACTGAGACTTTGTATTAGATATAATTCTGTTGGCCAGTTATTAGTTTCTTATCTGCTAGCTCTGTCTTAATTATTAACCCATTTCTATTAAACTAAGTACTTCCATGTGGTTTAATCTTACCAGAGAGAGGGCTGGTGTTCTGCTCTCTCCAGTCTCTCCATGTTGACTCCTCTCTACTACTTCCTCTCTCCTCCTTGTCTCCTAGTCCCACCTAGCTTGCTTTCCTATTGGCCAACAGTGCTTTATTTATTAACCAGTATGAGAAACGTATTTACAGAATGACATCTCCCAACAAATGTTGATATGAACTACTTTGTATTGTCTTCCAGTGCCTAAGTGAAACATGTGTCATTGGCTTTGTCAATGATAAAACTATAAGCAGATAGTTAATGGGATCATAAGGTGTAGATGGAGTTTCTGTCCTGCACAGTTCCGCACCCCTTAGTCCCAAGTAAACACACAGAGGCTTATATTAACTGTAAACTGTTTGGCCAATGTCTAAGGCTTCTTGTTGGCTAGCTCTCTCTTAATTATTAACCCATAACTATTAATCTATGAATTTCCACATTGCCTTATCTTACCGGAGAAACCCCGACATCCTATCTTCTCGGTGGCTTCATGGAATCTCTCTGGTGGCTCCTCTTTGCCTTTCTCCTGCCTACATTTCCTTCCTGGCTACTGGCCAATATACTTTTTTTCTCAAGTCTATAAGTGAACTAGCAGGGACTCATGTGCAACTCAAGATAAGTCACGCTGGAAACTGAATCTGCTGATCTTTAAATAATTTGTATGACTATAGTTAAATTCTATTGACTATTTTGTATTTCTTAGAATAAGGTAAACATTCTGATTACTAATATTTATAGCTGTAATTTCAGAGTATAAGATACTGAGTTGAAGTAGTCAGTCATACTTTTATTTAACTGAAGTTGTTTGTGGCTGAACAGTTTGTTGTTTATAATTTTGGAGTATGATAATAAACACTGTGCTAGATATAGCCAACACATATGGCTGCTTAAAATTGGACTTATTTCCTGAGGATAGATCCCAGAATTCAAATGACTGAGTCAAAAAATACAAACATTTTTAAGATGCTTCATATATTTTGCCAAAGGGTAAATTTGATGGTTCTGATCAACTCCCTACCCTATCAGCGAAACATCAGGCAGATGGATGCACTTTTCTTTGGACATCATTGAGCCTTATTTAACTCTATCTTTATTTACATTGACAATGTCATATTTCACTTTTGACTGTGCTTTTTGTTTTTAGCTCTTAAACATTGGCATGTTAAGGATCTTAGTAAATAGAGCTTAGATAGTTCTCATAATATTCCAAACTAAATGTTCTGTGATTAATTATATATTCAGCCACCAAATATGAGATTTTTGTTGTATATACAGATGTATCTCTTTGATCAGTACATGGATGTTGACAAAGTAGCCATGTATTAAAATTGACCTTAATTATTGTGAAAGTAGAAAAGTAGAGAGTAGAAAAGACTGGAAATACTACTCTCCTTCCTAAAAGACCTTCTCTGGAATCACCTAGCAGTGTTTGTCTTAGTGTCTTTATTATCCTAGGCATAATACACGCTGAGTTTGTAATGAGTTAGGTGTCATGAAAATGTATAATATCCTATACATACATATACATATGTATGGTGTGCTGAAGTAGCATCAAGAAAGAGCTGCTTAAAGGGTATGGAAGGTAAGTTTAAGTAAATACTCTTTGACATTTAGGAAATGATAGTTACCATGCTGTCTGCTCATGTAGGAAATCCCCTGAGTATGTGGAAGGCACTGACTTTGTGTGGGTGGAATTGGGGGTGTTCACATGTATATGGTGGTACACATATACAGATGCACATGTGTCTGTGCAGGCCTCTCCATTTTACTTTTCAAGACAGGGTTTCTCAATGAACCTGGACCTCAATGATGCAGCTAGACTTGGATAGTTAGCAAACCTCAGGGATCAACATATCTCTGCCTCCCTGGCACTGAATATACAAGAACCCAGACATGCTGAGGTAATTTTTGTGTGGGTCGTTGAAGTAAAATGCAAGTTCTTATGCTTTGAAAGAATTTGACTAGTATCCTTAGCAAACGATTCTTCAGTACTGAAGCTATGAATATATGGTTTCAGCCTTTCAATTTAGAAGAGACGAGTAAGAGGCACAGATTTTACCTACTATCATTTTTTTTTTGGTGCTATCTTATTCCTTCCTGCACAGTAGAACCCTAACTGTCATCAAAATCTACCCCATCCATTGCTCCAGTCAGAGGTAGATTTGGTTGTCATCACATCCTAACAATGACAGTGAGTGGTATAGTGTTGTAAAGCATGTAATTTACAGCTGCAGAGTTTCTGGATAGATTACACATTTGTATGTGTCTGATTTCTAGTGTGAACAGAAACACACAACTTACATTTTCACTGGAGATTGTTTTGAAACCATGAAGACATCAGGGTGAAATAAATACTAAGAGAAAAAGAGTAAATGTTATTTTTATATAACGTATGTCAACTTGACTAAATTTATAACTTTGGCAAGGGAGGAAGCATATAGGGTGTGGTCTTCCTAGAAAGAATTAGAAGAAGGAGGGCATTCTTTGTGTATGGTTAGCGCCATCCTCGGGTCATTGGTTCTAGACAGAATTAAAAGGGGAGAGGAGAGAAGCCAGCACAACTCAAGAATTCTCTTTTCCCCAGTTTGTGACTTTAATGAAATAAGAGCTCCCCTCAGCCACACACCTCCAACAACTATTTTGTTCCTCTGAAATGTGTAGAGCCAAGCCAAATCAGATTTAATCCTTTGAAATTTCTAGCCAAAATGTTTTCTGTCTTAGGTTGCTTCTGGTGTTTTGGCTATAGTGAGGAGAAAAGCAACTAACACTATATAGTTCTGAAAAATTTTAGAGTATGCCCACAGAGACAACCACCAAGCTTTATCTTATATATCCTAAGAAGTTTTATTATTCCTTGAGATAACTTGGCTCTTGCTCTTCATTATTTGTAGAAGGTATCTTAATGATTAAAGCTGATTTCATTTATGTGCTTTGGAATCTGCTAAAGTATATGCAAGATGATAGCATGGTTGGTTTATAGATATTTTCAGAAATGTCTCCAGATAATTATTTTGGTAGTGGACACCCAAGACAAAGCAGATAACTAAAAAAAAAAAAAATGGGGCAGGGAGGGGCTTGCACTATGCCCTGTTCCATTCAGATTCTGACTGGAAGCCAAAAGTTATAAGTACACACATTGTTGTTTTCATCTCCCTGCACTTTGAATGAATCCATTTTATATAATCTCATAGAATTCCTGACATGTAGGATGAGAAACATGAACTAGAACTCAAGGGTGATATTTTGCCACAGAAGCTATTCATGAGAGAATATGACCCAACAGTTTATACACTGCACTGATAGACGATGGTATCTGCCACCCCGGTGTTGTGTGATTGGCAAAATTGTTTCATGGTACATGGAGTCAAAGGTTCTCCATGAGCCAGTGAGTCAGACCCCTGGTGAGCTTTGGTATCAGCTCTTGCAGGATCCATGTTTATCAAGAAGCCTGCCATGTCAGTATAGAGAGGATGCCACTGATGTTTGAAAGCGTATAATGTTGATGTGAACTTAGCAAGAATCTGCTTTGCCTTCACTTTTCCTTCTAGTGACTTTCTAGCTAATGTACCCTTATTCCTGCCCCTACCTACTCTTCAGCTATAGATTTCCATTTGTATTTGTGTTTGGAGTTGAGAGGAATCTTCCTTCAGTCTCTCTGGAGTCCTGACTTAAAGCCTTCCTGCCATTTTAACAAGTGTCATAAAAAACTTTTGTTTAGTAATAATAGAAGTGGTTCAGGAATTTGGACATTAGGCCTGAGCTTAATGTGACTTTCATATCCATTTTTTTCCTCAAAATATGAAAAGCTGTTTTTAAGGTAAGTGGCTTTATCAGGGTCACTCAGTCACAGCTCCTGTTAGTATTGTTGCAAATCATCCTATTCAAGAATTGGATGATCATTCTTGGGACAGGTATTCAGGGACCTGGAAATTTGCTTGGGGAGCTAACCTTTTTCAGCTAGGAATTGAGCATTTCCCAGTCCCTTTCCTCCTTCCAATCTAGCTTCCTGGGGTGTTCTTTACAAGGTTAATGGTCACATCTGGCTTCAATATGATACTATCTTTGCTCCACATGTGGACATAAGTAAACTAACATCAACTCCATCTCTGTGAAAACAACCATTCCTCTCTTCAGGCTTCAGGTAGCAGTTATTTTGTGAAAGTGTCAGCCAACTCCTTTTGTTTGATGTTGAAGTTTTTACCTTCTCTGACTCTCTGATGGTAATGTCTTTCAGAAAATCTGCTCAAGTAAGTGCCATGACTTAAGTTTTCTTTGATATACATCATTCATGTGATAAAGTATTAATAGCTTTTGCATCAGAAGGGATTTATTAGTTACGATTCACTTCAGGAGTCAAAAACAAATCTTTCAATCTTAGCTTTTTATATTTTAAATTTAGAGAAAAATGTACTAATTATTACTCTTATACACCCTTACTAAAATTCTGGTACATGCTTAGTACATATTTGCATACTATGCCACATCTCCAGCTGCTTTAATATATGACCCACAGATATCTGCATTGGTGAGCAATGACATTAGAGTGACGTGCATTTAAGTAAGTAGTTCTCTGTAATACTGTGAGTCTTTAACAGTTCCTCGTGTTGTGGTGACCCCCCCAAGCCATAAATTCATTTCATTGCTTCTCTATAACTGTAATTTTGTTATTGTTGTGAATAGGAATGGAAATATCTGATATGCAGGATATCTGATATGTGACTCCTATGGAAGGGTCCATCAAGCCCTCAAAGGTTCACAACCCACAGGTTGAGAACCACTGGTTCAGGTGGACTCCTGGTACATTTTATCACTTCATCAATGAAGACTCCAAACATAGTCTGAACTATGATGGCAATTTTTTTGTTGTTATTACTGGGTAAAATATGTCATAGGAAATGCTAAGAATTTTATACTAGAACATATAAATTTAGAGCATCCTTCCCGTATGGGTCACAATCGGTATTGGCAATGACTTTTGACTAGTACACTTGGTTTCGAGTGTTAAGAAAATGCATTTGAGTCCTCTGCAAGAGTATGTGTGAAAAGTTATTTAGAGGACAGTTAAAGGTACAGTTAAAGGCAAATAAAAGCTTCATTCTTGTTGTTCCATGTCCAACTTACAGGCAGCAACTCCACCAACATCTCCTCTCACAAGTCCTAGCAATTGTTGACTCTTTCATTTCTTGTGGCAGGAACCTCATGGCACTTGTAAATTTCCTGAGCTTCCTAAGTCTTGTAAGCTTCTTAAAAGTTGCCCAGAGGTAACCTTCCACCTGGAGGCAGGGGTGGGGGTAGAAGGGGTGGTAGTGCTTGAAAGCTAGTCTTTTTAATTGGCTGCATTATGGAATGAATGTTCATGTTTCTCCTGCTCTAAAGTTCTTCTGCAAAAACTGGACGCTTCAATGGAATAGTATTGGCAGACGATTTAATTGGGTAATGTAGGTAGATCTCATCAATGAATTAATTAGTAGAGCTACTGTCTGTATGAGAAGTGGCTCAGATACTTGCTATCTGTGAATCAGGAGGAAAGCATTCATCAAGAAGCTGACTATAATCTTGTAGCTCCAGCTCAAGAACCATGAAAAAAATTCATGTTTATTGTTTAAGCCACCCAGTCTAAGGGATATATATATATCTCTTAATATATTAGCCTGAGCTGATCATAACAGCATGTGCATTGTTTTTTTTTTAATCGCTGTTGTCAAATGCCTGACTTAAAGTCACTTAAGGGAAGAAGGGCTCACAATACAGAGGAAAGCAGTCCAACATAGTGAGGAAGACATGGCAGAGTGACTCCTCCTGTGGCAGCAGTAAAGATCAATAAAGGCGATCACTAGTTTTATTTAGTACCGGAGCCCAACCCATGAGATGGTGGCATGCACATTCAGAGGGGTCTCCTCTCCCCAGTTAGATCTCACTGAAAATGCTTTCAAATACATGAGTGTGTCTCCTAGGTGATTTCAAATCCAGTGCAGCTTACAATGAAAATTGGCTATCAGAGGTCCTAAGAACAATATCTTTGTGTATGTCTAGATGCTGTATAAACACATAGCCTTTCTTTGTCAAATGGCAAGTTCTCTCTAGAAATTTCAGAGAGCAATACTATAGGATGCCTGATAACACTGATGTGTTATATAACGAAAGTAAGATCAGGAACATTTGGGTCACTAGAGATTTCAAAAATTCTGGCCAACATGGTTTAAAGAAACAACAGGTGATGGAACAGCTGTAAAGAACAGTTAGTTTCTTCACATAGAGTTCTTTGTCCTTCCCTCCCCCTTTACCTCATCTGACTGATTTTCATTTAGAACCCCATAGGCAGATGACTTTCCAAACCCATCTGTAGAATAAGTCTTAGTCCTTTTTTTATGTCAATGACAGCAATAGTGGAAAACACAACAGGAGGTGACAATTTCTTTTTTGAATCTGAAGATGAATGCTCAGCTATTTTTGATGCAAGGCTGTTCAGCTTTGAAAAAAGTGCAAATTGGAGGAAATATCATTTCAAAGGGAAGAATGGTGGCTGGCTTTGAATGTTTCTTGATTTAATAACTCTAAGTTAACCTCTATAGACTCATAAATACCATTATTTACTTTTATCAGCAATGTGATTAAATACTTGGCCAAAGTAATTTATGGAAGGAAAGAGCTGTTTGGGGCCATGATTTGAGAGGGACATGGCCCATCATGGCAGAGAGTGCAAGTCGAAGAGTAGGATCAGTGGTGGCAAGGGCATGAAGTGATTTATTCATGTGGCAATATTCCAACAAGGAGAGAGAGATAGAATGGAAACAGAGATAAGGATAAACTAAAGGCCCACCTCAAGTGACTCATTTCCCAGAGATTCCCTAGCACTACAACTGTGGACAATGTGTTCAAACCGAGGGTCTCTGGGGGACATTTCCAATTCCAAACATAATAGCCTTGTTCTGAAGCTAGTCAAGCCAGTTCCGCTTTAAAGTGCATCTAATATGAATGGAATGATAACCTTATTAACAATCTTTCACACTAATAGCTCTGCCTCTGGCAGATTGGCTTCTGCTTGAGCTATTCTGTCAGCATCTTGATAGTGTATTCCTTATGCAAATTAACTTTCTCTCATATATGCATATTTATTAACTCCCAAATGGCTACATAAAAGATAAATCAGCCCCCTACATTACCTTTTCTTGGGGATTACATAGTTTCTGATAGTCACTCTATTTCAGAAAACTGTGTTATAACATTCACTACCTAAAATACCTCCTTAGTTCCCAACCTACAGTCTTTATTATTTGAACAGATTTTCAAACAGATTCCTTTATTAAATCCCAAAACTCTCTTTTAATGGGACTCAGTTCTGGATTGACACTGAGTTAGTAGTGTGTTCCTCACTGATCTGACACTAGCTGGCAATGAACTGTAGGATGGAGTGCATCAGAAAGATTCTATTGGCAAGCTGATACAAAACAAGACTGTATATCCTCAACATAGAGGATGTTAGAAGCTGCTCCAAACAGTATGTACAGAGACACTGACCAGCACAGCTACACCAGTAACACACTCCTAAGTGCTGACATACATGTAGTCCTCTGTGACCCTAACCTCTGGAGCCCCAAGCATGTGGTCAGTCACAGTTTTTTTTTTTTTTTGTTTGTTTGTTTGTTTGTTTGCTTGCTTGCTTGCTTGTTTTTTTTTTTTTTTTGAGTGGGGATTAATATTGGAACCAGATTTACATGTTTACCTCATTGGTGGTTAAGTCGAAGAAGTAATAAAATTCAGAAATAGATTGGCTAACTTCTAGTGGGTACTTAAAAAATGTGTAGGCATGTATTTATACAGACATGAATTAAGCGTACTTATCTAAACATCTGTATAAGAAGATAAATGATTATTTTATATACAGATATGTGTGTATGCTTACACAGCTACCGCATATACAATCAGCCTACTGAGGTACCTTCACATATCTACACATCAAGTAGATGGAATGATTTTTCTTCTACTTCTCAGTATGCTCATTTTCATTTGAATCATACAATCTTCTTCAAAACTGTTCTGGCTATTTAATCTTTAAGAGTAGTTTTCAAAAAACAACCATGCTGAGGAGACAGAAGCTGGCTGTGTGAGAGCAGCTCATTTCTCTGGCTGTGATATCGGGGGTGCCTGACACTAATGGAATGTCTGCCATAATCTCTCGGGAAACATGAGGAACAGCAGTAAAATGATGCCTGGTCTCTGGCTGTGTGTCTCTCTGTTCAGCCCTGTAGAGACCTGAAGGGAGAGGGATGTCTCTCTACTTTCGGATCTTGTCAGAATCTGTTGTTCTAAATATGTAGAAAGTGATGTTTTCTCTGAGGGTTCCTTGTCAGTGACATGACTGTCCTTCCCAGCACAAATAATAGCAGTTTCCTTGGAGTGCACGAAAGGTTATGTTTGGAGATTCTCACTATTCAAGCAACAGAAAGATAAAGTGAGAATTGGGTGAAATCAGTTATATAAAGTGAACTTCTAGGATCCTGCTATTCTATCCGCTGTCGTGTACACACATGAGTGTGTGTGTGTGTGTGTGTGTGTGTGTGTGTAAGCCAATGGGCAGGTTGACTCTCAGCTCTCTCTTGATATTAGAGTGTGACTGCTTGGGTCACAGTCAGGTGGCCTTCTATTCAGGTGCAGATTTCACTCCTGCTTCAGACTTCCACAACAGGCTGTTTGATGATTACACTCTGAGCTCTGTATGACCCTGCCTCCTTACGTAGCCATGTTCACTAAGAACTTAGTACATGGCTGAAGAGATGACTCAGCAGTTAAGAGCTCTTGCTGCTCTTACAGAGGACCCACATAGCAGCTCACAATTGTCTGTAAGTTTGGTTCCAGGGTCTCTAACATCCTCTCAGGTATCAGTTACTCTGGTACAATGACACAGATTCAGGCAATACACAAATCCACATAAAATAAAACTTAATGAATCTTAATAAGAGTTTTTAAAGATTTCGGTGTCCAAGTCTGAGAAACTGCAAGTCTTTAAAATTTTGGAAGAAAATACGAAGGAATCTTATCCTTTGTGCATAGGTAGCACTTTGTCCCAGTTTCCTTTCCCATCCTCTGGCAAGGAACAAAGTCAATGGCAAACTCCACTGTACCTCTCTCTGTTAAAGCTGCAGCTCTGAGCCCCCCCCCATTGTTTCCCTGTAATATTGCTCTGTAAGAGGCTTTTGGCTACCCGAAGAATTCACATGCCTTTTCCCCATGCAGCACTGGCTCATGTGGGACGAGTAGCTCTCTACCAGTTCTAACCACTTCTCAGAAAAGAAAGCAGGCTGATCTATGACATCCATCCAGTCGAATGCTCTTGCAGATACCCCCTGCAGAGCTGATCCAGGGCTTGTGAATGTATACTTACACAGGGTCATAACTTCAGAAGAGATGGTCCTTGCTTTAAGACTATATGGCTGCCATCTTGAAATCGTTAATGAGTGTGGATAAAAGGCCCTGAAATTTCATCTTCAACTGCTCTTGGCAGCTTATGTAGCCGGCTCTGTCAATGGGAAGACTTTTATCCTGAGTGTGAAAAGTGAGGTAGCAGGTATCCCATGTGTAAGAGAGTAGGAAAGAGGCCAGAACACCTCACCGGCTTTGGGTTAAAGGGAGAAGAAACGGTGATTTCTCAGCATCTTTCATGACTTCTTCCCACAGGGTGCCTGCTCTTGCTTTATGGCCCTTCAGCACTAGAGAGATGACAGGAGCTTCTTTTCTTCATTTCAAGGCTGAGGCTGAGCACTAACACTTTTTATCAAAGTTATTAGGATGTGATAGTGACTTGTTGGACTTTGAAGCTCTGATGAAAGGCCTCTAGGAAACACTGGTTTGAGTTCACACTGAAAAGAGCTCAAATCTTGCTTCCTCCAGTACTTACCATTCTGACTTTTATTTCAGAGCACCTAGACATCATAATAATTCTCTGTTGCATCCCTTTGCTTGGGGAAATAGAGGAGTTTGCTTTAACCCTTAATCAACTTACCATTTATTTATTCATGCCATGAAAGATTTGTGTCTCTTCATTTGATAAAGAATGCTATTTAATTTTTTTTTTTTTTGTCTTTGATGACAGGGAGCAATACATAGAACTATTCTTGGGGACTGTGAATGTAGCTTAGTTGTTAAAAGGCTTGCCTATCATGCCTGAAACTCTAGGTTCAATTCTTGGCATTGCATTAAACTGGTGTGGTGAAGACCTGTAATCCCAGCACTTGGGAGGCAAAGGATAAAGAATTGGAGGTTCAAGGTCATCTGGGTTCTATGGAAAATTCAAGGCCAGCCCAGGTTACATAAAATCCTGACTCAAATCCCCAACTTTCTCTCTCTCTCTCTCACCTTCTCGCTCTCTCCCCCTCTCTCTGTCTGCCTCTTTCTGTTTGTGTCTGTGCATGCCTTTGCGTGATGTAATTCTATTTCAATTAAATTAATATAAAACAGTAAAACTTCACTCGTAAGTGTCTTTAAAACTTCAAGATTCTTGTGCTGGATCCATGGTGATAGACAATTTTACATGTGAATGTAGCTTACACAGGTTTTGATAATCATTGGGAGAAGACCCTCATTCCTTCCTCCTAATGGCACACATCAACACTAACAGATGTTCGCTGAAAGCATAGCATTGGAACAAATGTTTGAGACAGACTCACTCCTACTCTCAGCCTAGTGTGCCCTAGAACTCACTTTGCAGACTAGATTGAACTCAAATTTATGACAATTTTCCTGCCTCAGCTTCCTAGATGTCTGCATAGCAAGTTTGATTCCCCACACGTGCTTACAGTTTCCCTGAAGTTCAACATAAAGGATCTCTCTTTTTAAAACTATGGAGTGTGTGGGGAAGAGTGGAATTGGAGGGTGGTTGGGGGGGGTCATGGGAGGAAGGGAGGGAGGGAAGGAGTGGGAACTGGGATTGATGTGTAAAATAAGGGTAAAAAAAAGTAGTTTTAGGGTTGGGAAATGGCTCAGCAGTTAGGAGTCCTTTCTGCTCTTCAGAGGACCCAACTTTGGTTCTCAGCACCCATGTCGAATGGCTTACAACTACCTGTGACATGAGTTCAAGGGGATATGAAACGCTCCTCTGGTCTCCTTGGCACCACATACACATGCCATACATCCCCACTAACTGGTACAACAAGCATAAACATAAATAAAAGTAAAAATAAGCCTTAAAATATATTCCGTCTTATAGGAGATTATATTATTTATTAATGTGTCAGCTCATACGTTATCTCCATTAATCCTTACACCAACTTAATGCATTACAGTGATTACTCTTGTCATTGTGTAGGTCAACAATTGAAGCCCAAATAGGTCACATGCCATTCACAGGTCTACTTACATCTTCTCGAATTGTCATAAGAGAGTCAGCAAGGATGCAACCTAATTATAAATTTTAATTTAAGTCAAGCTGTGGAGTAAAATAACAGTTTATAGTTGATCACAGAAAAATGAAATCCTTATGAAAGCAGAAACACAGTGTAACCTTATAAGTGTCTCTCACTGATTCCCCATCAAATGAAGACTAGACAGAGAGGGGGGTTACATGGAGGACACTTTCTGTCAAAGTGCTCAATGAGTTAAAGTGATTCAGTTCCAAAGGAAAATGCCTTTGGAAAGTGGGAAATTAAATAATTTGATGTAGAAAATGACAATTAACTTTTGGTACTATCTGAGTCAAAGTTTATGTATTTCCAACTTTCAATAAATGTTAGTAGAGAGATATGAATTAATACAACAAATGAATCCCTTATAGAGATAAATTTCAAAAATTCAATAGATAGATACTCTTAAAAACCTAGAGCTGGTATCCTCGTCTTTTGTGCAGGCTGTGCACAGTGACTTCCTCCATGAAAATACAGTATAGAATGGAAAAAGGAGCATCTACCTTCACTGTGAAGAACCCTCACTGCATGGCCAGGAGGTCAAAATCAGTGTTATGCTAACATACCCTCTTGGCACAATGTCATGCAGATCTGTTTTACTCCCTTGGCCTTATGTTTCTTAAATCCAAAAGCCCAGGCTAATGGTGAGACAGCTAATGCCACTAGATGGACATTTACCAAAAAATCAATACAGCCAAAACAATGAGAATTAGAAAGAGTCATGGTAAAAACAACCTTAGAGGACCTGAACAAGGTCCTGGAATGAAAGAAGAAAAAGATAAAATAAGGATTTTTTTTTTAAAAAGTCACTGACAGTATACTAATGTCAGCTTATTAATTGAGACATATTTCAGCAGCCGGTAGGAGAGAAACTTGCTGTACTATTTCCATGATTTCCCGTATATTTAAAGCTATTCCAAAATATATTTTAAAGAGTAGAAGTGAGTTTTTCAGTTTTTGAAATCTGGTTAAGTGACTGGTTAAATGTTCTTGTTGGGCAGGTTTTGCTGTAACAGAATGGCGTGCTTGGTAAACATTTTCATAACAACTTCAATGATGATTACCATCTATAAATTGGGAGGCACCATGCTGTCTCATAATGAACCTTCTGCCTCTAGGGACCACTTTTTTTAGATTGATGTCAGGGAGCCAGGTGTGGTTGCAGGCAGCAGATGGTGTCTGATGGTCAGGCTGTGACTTCCAGTCTCTTAAAACCCATGGAGTGAGGCATTCGTTCTAATTGTCTAGCTTTCTTGAAGAATAGGCTGCAAAAGCCCATGGAAGCTAATTCGCTGTGCTTCATATGAGCTAATGGGTGACACATCAACTATTCTTTGACACATGGCACTAATTGGAATGAATTCTACATGCTTGATATGGATGATTCAAAATGGCCTTCCAACATTCCTACATCAGATTGCAGGCATTTCCAATTTTAAGGAATCTCTGATTTGTAACTTTTATAGTGATGCTTTGGAAATTGATCAGGAAGTATTGTGTGAGATCATAGGTGAAGGTTGACTAAAGTAATATCAGCAAAGGCTTTATGTGCTCTCTTGATGATATAGCTTGGAGGTCTTCTGTGGCAAATATATAATTATGCTTGGGATAGGATAGGAAGATCTAGAAAGCTGATCTTGTTTTCAATGTCAAATGTAAGATTAACTGTTGGAATAAACCAATGATCTCCTGTCTGAAAATAAAGCAAATGTTTTATTGTCTAACATGATGTTATAAATTTGGCAATGACATCATAGTTTCCATAGTATATACTGTGGATTTCCCTCCAGAGTACTTGGAGGGAAGCTGGAAATGGGAAAACCCAATTCAGAACAGCAAAATGCTTGAAAATACAAATGGCCTTACATTTTCCAGTCCCAAGTGTTTCACAATAAACAATGAAATATAAACATGGAGAAGATTCTACAATCAATACCTCATCACCTTAATGATGATTATATAATGCTTAAAGGGTTAAAGATTATTTAACCTTACTTTAAGTATGTATCACAGGCCAATTAGATGATTTAGTGCCTAAAGGTGCTTGCTGCCGTGCCCAACAACCTGAGTGTGATCCTTGGGACCCAGTGATGGAATACCAATAAGTTGTTTTTTGACCTCCACACATGTACTGAGTGCACTGTGACACATGTGCTACAAGAGTCACAAAATAAGTAAACGTATTAAAATTTAAGTATATTTTCCAAGTGCTACCTTAATGTTTTAACTCTAAATATATACTATACTTACAGTTGAATAAATCTAATATCACAAAACATATCATAACTAAAATGTGCCTCATTAAATGTTTATGATTCAACATTTTATAGCAAGGTTTGCTCTGAGATTAGTCACATGGTTTACATGTTTTTTTTTTTTTTTTTTTTTTTTTTTTTTTTTTGCAGTCCTGATGTCATGCTCATTACCTTGACGGGATACAATATTATTGGTTCTAAATCAGATAATCTCCATTTTAGCAGTAAACATTGCTTTTAATTAAGTAAAGATTTCCTAAGCAAACTGAGTTTTCCCAAGGTTATCAGATGATGTAAATATATGCAAGGGAATATTGAGCTTCTTAGAACTCTTAATACCCTTTATTTGCATTACAGCATTTATTCTGTGTATTAAATATTATTCAAAAACACCATATCAAGTATCATTTTTTTGCATAAATGAAAAAAAAATGAAAGGACATTTGTTAATTTTACATATATCATAAACAATAGACCAGAGCTGGGGTAATTCACCATAGGGGAAGCTTCTAGAAAACATTCTCTGTCTCCTGTACTATCATCTACCTCAGTTTACCTCATATTCCTTATCCTTTTACTCTACAATTATATCTACTTAAATTATGTATCAAGAACAGGGTCTTGTTGATCTTACCATGCCAAATAGACATCATTGCTGGAAGAATTTCTAAGAACAACATTTGTTTACTAACTTCTGGTTTTATTTGGGAAAAAGATATGTATCAGGTTTTCCCCCTGAAATAGATAATAGAATTGCACCAAAAGAGAAATATAATGTGCATAAATATGAGAGGAATAGGTGGTTGGCATAAAGAACAAACGTAAGCTTCTAACTATAATTACCTATAACTAACTTATAAATTGGTTCAAGGGTTCAAAAAAACCTTTCAATAAAACCTACTCCAGAAAACAAAGGATGGATAAAAACAAACAAACAAAAAGAAACAACAAGAAAAAACAAAATAACAACAACAACAACAAAAAACAATTCTCAATGAAATAAAAAGAATGGCCACAAACCAAAGACATATGCATTTGAATGTAACATCTACACTAAACCAGATGAAAATATTCAAGGCCATGCATACATTCTCAGATTCTTGTCAAGAAACAAGATGTAGTTTTACAAAGTTGACTGTCTGATAGATGAGTTGGTTACATTCCAGAGCCCTAGAACTATAGTTTGAGTGTGTACTCAGAGAATTTCAAGGGATAGAATGGGTATGTGAAGATTAGTGGGGACCTACATTAATAGTACCATGTCTAATTGTCTGTATGACCTTGAAACACATGACATCATGGGCATCAGAAGGGAGCCACACCGATGAGCAGAACTGTTGCCCTCAGATACTGTCGGTAATTGGATAATTGAGGAGCATGTGCTACCAAAGTGAGGAAGGAACATGAAAACAATGCAGTCAGTGTCTGAGGCTGTGAAATGTGTGGATACTAGGCAAGGTAAGAATTGTAGACATTTCCAGTTGCTTCCCTCTCTCTATTCCAGGAGCAGTTGTTATGAGACTTATGCAGAGATATAGGAGGAGTGGAAATACAGGGGAGCAAAATATAAACAAAAGTCATGTGGAAGATATGATTGGCATGAAATGGGACTTGCTGATTAAAAAAACATTAAAATGAACAAAAATAGCATTTCACAGTATGAAATAATCAAAGGTGGCATGTTTTGTTGCTGTATTGTTTTTCAGGGAAAGCTCAAAGAAAATGCTGGTAGATTGGAAGGAGACATCACATGACAATAATTCTAGGAGACAAAATCCAAGCTGGCCGTGAACAGAAAAGAGAAAAGAGCATAACATATAAGTTCTAGAGATGAAAAAGCACAACAGAAGCTCCAGAAAATAATGCAAATATGACTCGATCCTTTCCCTTGGAAATTGCAAGAGCAGCAATCTTAGACAGATAAGGGAAGGGACAGGAGAATTATTATGGGGAATACATGAATACAGGGCACAGGGATTCACTATACAAACCACAATGGAACTGAAAAATATACTTAAAGATGGGAGGAGGGAACTTTTGTGACATGAATCTGTGAGCTTGAAGACTGAAAATGTGTGCCTGTGAGGATAACTGAAATAGAGCAGTCAACAGTGAAACACACATTGAAATTCAGGAATAAAGGAAAGATTTTATACACAAGTTGGGGAGAGACAAAGAAAACATGCTGTCAGTTTTAACATTCACCACTCTCAATAGAAAACAACAACAACAACAACAAAAACCCAAGAGTGAATACCGCTGTTCTTTCCAAATAATAGTTCATAGGGAGGGGACAGAGACGACAATGCAGCTAGTACTTCATATCATACCTAGCCAGTCATTAGACTTCTCTAATAGATACAGTATTTTAAGGAATAAAATGTTAAAACAAAACAAAACACAAAAACAAAAAAAAACAAAAAACTTCTTCTGAAGAATAACAAGCAAAGGAACAAAACATAAACAATAACAAAGTTCCCAAGAAACACAAACAAAGGTAAAAAAAGACCAGGCACTGGCTATCAAATATTAATCAAAATATCTGCATCAAAGTAACAACTTAGCAATGGGAAATTAGCAAAAGTGGGGGAGGTTTTCCCTACTTTATATATAACACAGTGATTGAATCCGTTTAGAGATAATGAAGAATAGAGACTAAAATACAAAAATAAAAATGATTCAGAGAGTGGGAAAATGTTCATTTCTTTGGAAAAGATGTATTTATTTTGTGTATAAGTACTTGTGTCTAGTGTATATATAGACACCATAGGCAGGTGTCAGCTGAGAAGAACATATTTTATCCCCTTTCCTGTAGTAGGAGTTACAGGTAATTGTAAACTGCGTGATGTGGGTCCTGGGCAAGAGAAGTAAGAGCTCTGAGCCTCCAAGTCATCTCTGCAGCTGCAATGTTTATTTATTATTATTCACAGCTGAGTCAATGAGTATGTGGTAAAATAATAAAGATTGGCTGAGGGAATAGTTCATTGGTGACACACTTACCTAGTCCGCCCTGGCAGATGTCTAGCTTCATTTACATCATCTGTATCTATCATCTATCTATCTATCTATCTATCTATCTATCTATCTATCTATCTATCTATCTATGTATGTATCTATCTATCTATCTATCATCTATCTATCTATCTCTATCTATCATCTAACATCTATCTATCATCTATCTATATATCTATCTACCTATCTATATTGATCTGTCATCTGCCTCTATATCAACATCATATGGATGTTGATTTTCTCTATCTATATTTAGCACTACATCATTTAGTATATATTTAGTAAAAAACATACACCAAGATCTTGATGATTTCTCAATTTTTTCTTTTACAAAAATGCTGAGAATACCTGAAGGAGCAATTATGTCTTTGATGAAGAAAGAACTTTGTTTTCTAAATTTTAGGAACTTCGTCACTCTACTTCAATTCAGTTTTGCTTATGTTAAATATAAGTGTGATGAAATGTGCTCTCTAGAACAAAACCAGCAGAGACAGTTGGATTTGAAATTCTGACCAGCCTTTCTTCCTTCAGACAGGGAAGTGTGGAATGTAGTGACAAATGGCAGAGACCCTGGAGATGGAATTCCAGTCATGCATACATTGCCTTCTGGTGGGATGTGTTTACACAAGATGGTTGATCTTGCTATGCTTGTTTTGCTCTCTCCTTTGGGCAGTGAGGGTACAGAAAACATCTATCTCAGAGTTCTTCCCTAAAGATGACCATGCCCATTTTTACAAACTATTGCTTTTCCCTACAAACTGAATTACAATAACTCTGTCAAGTTTCTATGTTTTATCTTATAGTTATTATATGTTTAAAAAATAACATCAGTATTTATGAAAAATAAAGTTTCACTTCAATAAGATGACAGACTAGGATGCAACTAAATTTCTAGATACTCAATTTTCTGATCTCTTTTACTGAATGTTGCCATTATGACCCATTCAGAAGTTCTTTATCAAGGTTTATTGGTATACTATGTAGCAGCTTAATATGGCCAAGATATTACAATTTTTATCAGTTATATAAATATTTCCTCTGATCAATTACATGTTTGACATCTATTGTGTAGTTGTACATTTAAGAACAACAACAACAAAAGTAGAAGTGTGTGAAATCAACTGGAGGGTAATCACTTAAAAGTCATTCA
Organism: Phodopus roborovskii; assembly: GCF_943737965.1. NCBI lineage: Eukaryota > Metazoa > Chordata > Mammalia > Rodentia > Cricetidae > Phodopus > Phodopus roborovskii. Next base: position 84,006 of record NW_026125164.1, on the reverse strand, counting down.
TATTAATAAAAGTATTAGAGTACAATGCGTTACTTTGTTTCGTTTTTTTTTTAGTTTTTTTTTTTCAGAAGTTTATCTCATATTGGCTTTGCCTGTCAGTTACTGAGCCAATTCTCATGTATTTCCAGTATTAAAGGTGAATTTCTAAAGTTAAAAGTTGTTGGGAACTTCTTAGAGATTACTGAGAATTAAGATGGATAATGCCAGCAAGTATCCCAGCTTGTGGAACACATATCTCTGGGTACCATGGACTAATTGAAAGATGAAAATTTGGCCAGTTTGCTCTGATTCAATAAGCACCAATTATCTACCTATTATGAAGCATTGACTAATGCAAAGAACTGTACATTAGACTTCTATGAACCCTGTCTCTTGGGTTCTATATACTGAGACAAGACAAGGGTGAGAAACTGATTTCCTCTAAGAATCCCTTTGGTAAATTTGTAAACAACACATAGTATAGCTTTTTCAACTAAGAAATAAGGTAATAATAGCAACACCATACAAAATTGTTTTGAAAGGTGAATGAACTATCGAACATGATGTCCAGGCATGAATATTCTTTTCTTTAACAGCCTACAAGTGGTTGAGACCACATTCATAGTTAAGGCATTACTTTATATTAAATACCACTTAGAAATAGTATCTAATAGTCAGCATCTGTTATTATATCCATTACAATGTTAGAATACTATATCTTCATGAATATTGGTGCCCCAGGAGCAGTTCTTGAGATTAACTGGATTTATCTTTTCTTTGCTAACAGATATGAAACAACCAATAAGTGCTTTAGTACTTGCAGACACATGCTAATTACATGTTACTATTTTTTTCTGTTGGAAATAAGTAGTGGTGTCTGCTAGCTGGCCCAATAACATTTAGAATGTTCTTAAATAAACCAAAAATTGAGTGAACATGCCATACCATAGAATTCAACCTTTCATTCTCTTCAACTTTGAATGTTCTGAAGGGGAATGTCTTGGATGTACTGACACACAATTCAGTGAAACTCAATGGACAAACTACAACCCAACACACCCATAATATGTCAACTTATTTTTATAAAAAGCCTCTGAGAACACAGTTGAGGGAGTGCTGACTCACGTGGATGTACATATGCAGAAGATGAAATTAGATCATTTGAGTATATCATAAATAAAAGTTAATTTAAGATGAAGTAAGGACTTATTTAACTGAAGTTCTGAAATGCAAAACACCTAGAAGAGACTTCTGTTGAGATGGAAGATGTTATGTTGTCTCATTGCAACAGAGGGAATGAGGACAGTCCAGGATAAAACCGACTTGGTTCCAAAGGGAGGAAGATTGGAAGAAGCATCAAAGATCATGGAGGAAGTGAGAGGATTGCTAGGAAGTACAGAGAAGCAAGGAGGTCAGGCAGCGCCTTAGCAGGGGGAGTGGGGATGAATACAAACGCAGAAGTGGCTTAGAGTGCCAAGAATACTTACTGTATTTTTCACTCTAATAGAAACTTAGGTAAAAAATAGAAAGACTTATAAGATCATCTGCATGTTAGAGGAAAATAACAGACACCACGGCCATGTAAGACACAAGATGTCTCATTTAAGAAATCAGAACTTGATATATAAGCTTTTCAGAATGACTTCTATTCTGAGTTGGCATCCTTGGATGAATCATTATTATTTTTAAAATCCTAAAGTAGGTGAACTTACTTCTTTTTGATTTTTCCAAACTAGGTCACTTCATGTATAAGGCATCACAACTAAGAACCTTTGGTAAAATTTCTAGGACAACTTCTACCTAGATGAAGGGTCATAGCATCTCTGAGACCCTCTGGGAAAGTATATTTAATTTCCCATCAGGTACTTCTGTCTTCTTTCCTGCTCATATGGTATATTAACAGCAAACCTACCAGCATCTCCATGGAAACAGCACAGATGTTCTAAAATATGCCTAAGAAAAAAATCCTTACCAATGAACAGCCCTGTTGTTTCCCTAATTAATTCAAATATTTTTCTGTCTGCTGTTTCCCTTTGAAGTTGCAGATTGTTATTCATTTTGAGATTCAGTCTCTTCCCATGAATAGACACCTGTGATTTCTTTTGTTCCACTGCCTCAAGATTCAGCAATAAGAAGATTCCCAGACTATGGAGTAATAGTTCATCTGTAATCACCATTTGCAGCCTTTTATCCTTCCAGGACAGGTCACCCTAGTGTCATATGGATGATGTCTCCTTTTGTCATATCCTGGATGGGACAATGTATGCAATTGTACCCTGTAACTCTGAACCTTACACAATTGTTACAACAATTAGCAAATACTATCTGAAGTGTTTTCTACATTCAACCAATATCTGCATGTCCTCCACAAGAGTGACTTTATATCATAAGACTACAGTTCTTTTACTATCTTCCCTTCTTTTCTTTATCTTCTTTTTGGTGTTCATGTGTATATGTTATCTGAAATTTGGCTCAAGGCAAGAAATTAGCTGCCTGAATTTCTTGGTTGGGAAGGGATTATATTTTTAAATTTTGTAAAATGTCCTATGTGTGAGAGTATGATGTGTATACATGTGTATGCTGCATGTCTCCATGTATGAGCACAGTTCACATGTGGATGTCAGAGGGTATCCTTGGGTGTTTGTTGGTCCTCATCTTCTACCTTTTAAAAGAAAGGGTTTCTTATTGCTTGCCATTGTATATACAGACCAGTCTAGCAGGCTTGGAGCTGCCAATGATTCCCGTATGTCTACTTCCCATCTCATAGTAGAGGTGTTAAGGTAATAACTGAATGCAGCTTTATGTGAGTTGTGGAGATAAGAGCCAGGTTGTCATGTTTACAGAGCAAATATTCTACCCAATGAATCATTTCTCCCACCCCTTTGTTCTATTCTTAAACTGTACTAAGGAAATATTAATCAAGTGACAAGACAAGCTGACAAAAGCCTAATTCAGAAAGAAACTACCATATGGATTTTTTGATGGCATAAGGAAGACATCATTGGTGAGATATCCAGTCATTAGTAACCTATTAGAAGTAACACATGACATTGATTTATTTTCAAAATTTGCCAATAACAGTCACAAGAATACAAATGGAACAGAGTCTCCCAGAATTCACATGGTTGGGAAATAAAAAGGCACAAATAAAATACAGATTAATTCAGCAGGTGGAGTAAATCTTTTATGATGCTTTTCTCTTTGCCAAATGGAGGCTCTCTTGAGAACAAGCAATGGGAGACAAGTCACAGACATAGCCATCATAAAAACAACCTCACCATATCCAGTCTCCAGGTGATACAAGGTGAAAAAGTAAGAAACTTCTCCTATGTAAAATAAGATAAAAATAACTGAAGGTGCAGTCCCCAGTCCTCATGTATTTTTGTCGTCTGATAGAAGTATTGAAATCTCATCAGGAAGTTCATATTTATGTAATACCCTTTAGCACTATGTCAATAAGCACTAGTGTGGGTCTGAGGCCTGTGGGAGATTAAAATAGCATGCTAAATATGATAGCCCAATGAGTACGGAAGAATTCTTACAATTTTATGACAACAAATTACTGTCACTAGATGAAAATTCATAATAAGGTGGTTTTTAAGATTAAGCCGTTTCGTCAGATGAAATCTTATTTTCAAAGTACACATACAGTTTAAATAAAGGTAGGGCACAATGCTGATCTCTTGTGAGATTTTACTAATGTACATTGTATGTAACTCAGAATTGAGGCTTTTAGAAAAGATGAGACATATTCTATTCTTTATAGAAATTTATTCAGAACATCAGGGCTGTCAGGGCTAAGGAATCCACAAATTTATTTTGGGGGATATTTGGAGCTACAAATCATGTCTCTGGATTTTTACATTTGGCAATTGCCTAAAAATTACAAAGGCTGTTATGAAAGTACCAATACAGAATTCCTAAATAGTATCACAGTCCTGATATTTCTATATACTCATAGACAACCTTCATCAATTATAGCCACACATTTTCCTATCACCCTATCAGAGCACACTGAGAACTATAAACAAAATTTGAGAATTATGAGAACAGAGAGACTAAAAAAAAAGATCATCTCAGAATTATCATTTGGATTCTTTGATTCCATGAACAATGGAAGAGATGAAATATTTAATATTTGAGAACAGCTTACTGTACAAATAAAATTATAGTTAATAATGAACAGCATACATTGTCCTCCATATCTATGTTGTTAGCAAGATCTTAGCTAAATAATTATTTTTCTTCAGTATTGAGGACTGTATGAAGAAGCCAAAGGTGGGTTTTATTAAATAGTAACAAAAGAGTCAGGAGAAACAATATCACCATGAACCTGCTTAAAAAGCTGCCTGAAGGAAGGAAGTGGACAGAGAAAATTCACCTTGTCTGGCCAGTGAGGTCTTAAAGGGTGAGAGACAATACTGGGCAAAGCTCTTTTCACCCTGGTTATTAGTTGGCTACCTTAGAATCTAGAAAGTTTTGGAACCATGAAGATTAGCTGTGGCTTACAGTTACATTGACTGGGAGTGGTCAACCAGACTCAGCAGAAAAAAAACTGGAAACTTTGTGAAAGAAACCCATAATATTGTTCCCCAAATAGTGATAATTGCAAAGGGTGTTACTAGAAACTATAGGATCATTATTAGTATTGGAACAGTAGAATAGTCCATATTAAGAGACCACTGAGCCTCAAGCTAAATAGGAAACCTAAGACTCAAACTTCAAACGCTATCCCTCTGCTTATGTTTTACGTACTCCCTTCAGTACACCATGAAGTGCCACAGCTGTTCTTTGGAATTTGGAGTTTTATTTTGCTACACTTTTATTTGAAACCTGCAATGACTCATCTTCTACTCAAGGGGAACATGAGATTCCACAGTGGTTTAAGAACTCATGGAACCAGTTTTATATTGCTTCTTTGATCCCCTCATTCCTCACCTGGTTCACAGGCTCCTCATGGGCCAGCTGTTTCTGAAGATCCTACAATAGAACCTCCTCAAGGCCTTTGACTGTTCTGTTCCTCCCCACTATCTTCCAGCTAAGGCAGACATTCCTACTGCTCCTTAAAAAGCACACCTTCTCAATGACATAGAACATATCCCTTAACCTTTGCTGTTTGTCCCAATAATCTTTACTTTGTTTCCCCCAGATTTTGCTATCTTCTCACAGAGTAAGCAGCTCACATATGTCTTGTAACTTTCTCAGTTTCTAAAGCACACACAGGCTTTGTGGAGATGGAAGCCTATTTCTATTCTCACAAATGCACTTCAAGTATTATATGTTTGTTAATGGATTCCTTCCTTGTATTTTGCTTATGAGAGGAAAATAGGTGAGCTTTAGACTGATAAATAGAATAATTGAGTAAAGGAAATTGCTGTTTCCATAGCAGATGAGTGGCGGATTAGACTCCGTATCCAAATTACATTCAACAATTCATTCATTAGATAGAGACTTGGCCAATGCTACTTGGTGTGAGATGGAAAGATGAAACTGTTTCTAAAGCACACCTACTGGCCCTGAATATGTAGAATGGGTTGCAAACCATCTTCAAATCTTGGGCAGATAGATTAAGAATTCAGTGATACATAGACTAAGACCTTTGATCCTGTCAAGAGTAGAGTTTTGATCACTTGGCTGGTCATCCATAGTATGTTCTTCATCAGCACAGATTAACGTGAACTTTGGCAACGACAACTGATCCTTTGTAACTCCCTGAGCCAGTGTCACTAGTTCAAGATGTAATAGTAAAACTGTCATCAACTGAAAAACCCAAGCTGCCATTCTGTGCCTCCCTTTCTCCCCACAAGCCTCCATGCAGGAATAATCATAGGGATGTTGCGGGGGCGGGCAGTGGACTTAATTAAATCATTAACCTTCATCACCAGTCCCTTTTAAACCAAGGGAAAAATACTCCAGATGTAATTGGGTATCAATATGAAATATGGCTCTTTAAAGACTGTCTCATATTCCATTTATAGAACACAGACATAATTATCATGCCTAGCTGAGCATGCTCTGAAAGGTGAACTCAATGACAGCAGCAGAAGGTGTGCATAATTGAGGGTAAGCCCTCTGAGGATAGTGATGGTGACTGTTAATAACTTTGCCCAAATGTGAGTCTCTCTTTATGGCACCAGTGAGCTTAACGTTGCTTGGCATAAATGAAATTATTGGGTCAAGGAAGCCCAGGATTCCTTGCCAATAATGTGTAAACCATGTAAGTTATTTGGAGACATTTAAGTCAAGGTCATCACTGGAGATGGACTTTCACCCAACAGGAGACTTAGATCTTGAATGTGATGAGCAAAACAAAGTGAGCAGTCACCCATCCGGGCGGCCTGTCTAATTCAGCCTATGGGGCAAGCAAGGGTCCCCAGTCAGGGCTTCTCAGCCACTAATGAAGAAGGACCTTGGTTTTCATTTGATGTTTTCCAAGAGTTAGTTCTCAGATCTATGATGAAGGCACTTTATTTTTCTCTAGTGTCTCCCCACACGCTCCCATATAAACAATGCTGGAAAAATGTACAAAGGAGCAAAGCAGAATAGGCCTGCAAACCCCATTGACAATAGCAATGCAGTTCCATTTTGATGAGGGTTTTGAATGATAGAATTCTCTTTTCCCACATTCCCTTCTTCTCTTTAAGCCTAGATTAAGAAAGAAAGATGAAAGCCTATGTCTGCAGATTTGTCTACATTTAACCTTGATAAGGATATTTTTATTGTTTTTGTTTTACATATTGCCTCATTTAATTTTTGCAGAACCAGGAAAGACCTGTGCTAATATGTCAAGAAGCATGGGGGTCCAGTGTAGTTGGGGGAACTCATCCTGAGCCACAGAACTAAAAAAGACTGAACAAGTCATGATATAAGGGAAACACAAGTGCAAAATGAGGAAATGCAGCTATTCATCCTATAGATCCTCCATGGAGCAGAAAAGGGGGGCATTTTGTATTCTTCTAGAAGTGGAGATTGTACAAGCTGCCAAAATATACAATCAGTGGATTTAGACTGTTACAGCAGAAAAGTGTGGGGAAGCTTCTGTACCTGATGTCCAGAGTCTCTTGTTTGGAAGACTTTCCCTTTCAGAAGTCTCTATGGGGACAGGTTACACCCCCCCCAACTTGGTATATCTCATCCAGGCTGCAGACACAATTAACTAGAGGGAAGTCACTGAAACACAGAAGCCCAGAGGTCTAGTATAATTGGTCTATCCTGAACTCTGGGCATCTGTATATTCTAAAAGTCCCCAAGTGATTTGACTGTGAGGATAGCATTGAACTTAAAATCATGCACTGGTTTAAACTGTGCAATCCTGAGCATCAGAAACTCAGTAGAGAATCAAAATATGTTTTTAATCCACTCCCTGTTTATGAACATGAAAAGTGAAACTCATTCTCAGTACCAAAGGGAAAATGCATCTGTGGCTGCTTGGATGGTAGGAAAAGGTCTGGTGCTTTCAGAACACAGGAGGTGGCACCCAGTGCCCACAAATTATAACACAGGGTGTTGGGGCAGATGTACTTTGGATTGGACTGCATTTTCTAATCATTGGGTGGAAATTGTGTTCAACAGACTGTGGCTGACTGTATCGGAGCACAGAGTAGTACGTGGGCTGAATAGTTGAAAAGCTTGCCCCTAAGGAAAGCCAGGAAATAAAAAAAAAAAGAGAGTTAAATTCAACACCTGAGCTGTGCGTGCATAATAATGAGACTGCCAAGTAAAAATTAAAAAGTAGTTACTAAGGGATTTGTAGGGGTCAGTCAAATAATCTGAGTGCTGGAGAATATAAAACTAGTTGAAGCAGAAGCTGCATTGTGTAGGTCCCATCCATTATTGACAAAGACAGATATACAACCATAATACAAAGTAAAAGAAAAGATACCAATTAGAGACATCCAAAGAGAGGTACTAAGATGATTAGAATGCACAGGAAGGAAAAAAAAATACAATCAAGGGGTTTTAGAACCAGACCTGTCTATGGTTTTATTCTGCCAGATTTAGCCACTTAGTGAATTTTTCCTTGAACCCATCTTTATGGGTGAATGAAAAAACCAAGCATACATAGCTAAGGTAAGTGTAAGGCTTAGTAATTTTTAAGGACAGACCTTAAACAGATTGAAAAATGTGAATATAGGGAATAGGAGACTATGATTAGCATGATTATGTCATATATAATCCATTGTGTGTGTGTGTGTGAGAGAGAGAGAGAGAGAGAGAGAAAGAGAGAGAGAGAGAGTGTTATTTAATAATTATGGAGCAATTACTGTTCACACTTAGGAGATCCTAAGAAGCCACCATATGGTCACTCTATGTAGGATAAGAATTGTTACAAGCTGTTCCTGATAGGGGATCAAGGACATAGGGTTTGAATCAGGCTTTCTGTGTTTCCATTTTGTATATATATCTCATTAGCGATGAACTCTTGAATCAGCTAACCAATCTTTATCTGTTTATTCCACTACAGAATGGCCATAGTTACACCTCTGATTCATAAGGAAGTATTGAGCTTAAATGTTTAGTTCATGTCATGATTTAGGCAAGTCTGGAGGGCTTGACATGTACTTGGGAACTTTCACACAATATTAGTAGTACCGGTAATAGTGGGAGATTCACAGACAGAAGTGGTGTCATCAAAATTATATAGTCATCGGTTTCTGCAAAGGAAATGGTGAACTTGCAGAAGTATAGGACTCTATTCACCATGAACAAGGAAACAAAGAGATATGGATGTAATGATAACTTTTAAGACAGTAATTTATTACTGTAATAGGATCCCAACCCTTATAGAATGAGCGAATGGGAGAAAACAGATGTAATCTTCCCCTATAAAACAATTCTTGTAAAAGCTTGTCAGTGGGAAATGGGACCCAGATGAATGGAAACTAGAAAGGAAAATAGAATTGAGGAAAGTGGTGTCTCTTGGAACTTCTTAGAGACAAAAAAGACATTTGGGGAGAAGTTGAGCTTGAGGTACATAAGATAGCAGAGAAACTAATGATCAGAATTCTTGAGGCTGGAATAGATTTCAGGTCATAGAAAGATATTGTAAGTTTACTAAGATGAGGGGGAATTACCTTCACACTTATTTGATGTGTTTTCTGTTATTGAATTGGACAAAGAGAATATAGGTAACATAGGTGTGAGTATACAGCAAGGTTTGTATACAGCCTTAACTTCTCACATGAACCCATGTTATCCTGGAATGGGAATAAGGCTTCCTCCATGATCATCTACATAGGCAATTTTGCAACAGTTTGTTTATTTATGTTATTCCAAAGAACCATGAGGATAATAAGATTTTGAGTTTGTATCTCTTAGCAATCATCTGCTATATTTCTCAACCCTACTATCAGAAAATTAATCAATGTTTGCCTTTTCATTTTGCCACCTTCTATTTATTTCTGGGCCTATTGTCCCCTGCTTCCTGAGACCTTTCCTTTATATTTTGGGTCATTTTTTTGTTTTGTTTTGTCTTGTTTTATTTTGTTTTGTTTTTGTCATTGAAAATTAAATGAAGTGTTTTCATGGCTGTTTCTAGTAGATCTATTACTAAGATAAGATGCTCTCGACTTTCATTCCCACCATTCTCTTTTACTTTTTTTTTTTTTTATAGACACTGCTAGATACTTCTTTCTTATTCAGACTCATGTTTTAACTGTATCTTCATGTTGTCTTTTCCTGGGGATCTCTCGTCAGTCCACTGGAGTTCTCATTTTCCAAAGTACCAGAGCCACTTCTCACACTAACATTTCCAATATATCTATGTTTACCCAGAATTCCAACCCATCTGACCAACTCCTTTCTTAATGGAGTCTCTGAGAAGCCACATAAATAGCCAGAGTAGACCATCTCTTCCATAATAATCATGTGATATGATATCACTCCTCACCTCCTTCCTACATTTCCACCAACAGCTCAGTGAAAGGACAAGCTCATGTCCTGATTTTAGAGCATCTGCACTCTACCATTCCCAACTGTGTGCCTTACATCATATGTTTAATGTGCATAGCAGATTTTCTTTTGTTAAAATAGTACAACAAAAATCCTAAGTTATGTGACACTGAAATGAAAAGTCTAGATATTGCTGATGTGACATTAAACTAGCTCATACTTTAATTCCATGAGCTATGCTAAGCATTGTTGTTGTTGTTGATGATGATGATGATTTGATGGTGGTGGTAGTGGTGTGTGTGTGTGGGGGGGGATTCTTCAAAACATAAAGTACCTCTAAATTTATCTAAAAGTAAAATGGGGGTTTGGGGAGGAGGAAACTACCCCATTCAGCCTGGTTTCTGGATTAATGCTGCTACTGGTTTAACTCTATTTGATTAAAAGTAAACTCAAATGTTCTTTGAATTTCCTCTGTGGTCTAGTTCCAGTATTTACATCAGTATCAACGATATTTGTGAGCTTCCAAAGATCACAGCACATATAAAAGGCCTAGATATCTGCCTCTGGTTTCATTCCTAACCTTTTATTAAGGGTAACATTCTAGTTTCATTCTTTGCTTATGATAAAACATTATGAATGAAGGCAAGTTGGAGAAGAAGAGTTTATTTGGCTTATACTTCCAAGTCATAGACCAACATTGAGGAAAATCAGGTCAAGATCTCAAGGTAGGAGCTTGTGATTGCTTGAATGTTATTGGCCCATAAGCTTGTAGGGAGTGGCACTATTAGTTGTGGCTTTGTTGGATAGGCAGGGTAGTACACCACTGTAGGGGTAAAGTTCTCAAACTACACTCAGTACAGAAAGTTTTATTTCCTGTTGCCTATGGATCAAGTTATAGAATTCTCAGCTCCTTCTCCAGCACCATGCCTGCCTGCATGCCACCCACCATAAAAATAATGGACGAAATCTCTGAACTGTGAGCTAGCCCAATTAAATGTTTTCTTTGTGAGTTGTTATGGTAGTGATGTCTCTTCACAGCAATAGAAACCCAAATAAGACAGACATCAACACAGAAACCATGGAGAAATTCTGCTTACTGGCTTGTTCTCTAGCTGTCTTAGTGGTTCATGCTTAGCTAGATTTTGTGTGCAACTTGGGATCACCTGCCTAGGGATGGTAGCTCCTGAAGAGAGCCAGGCCCTCCTAGATTAGTCAATAATCAAGAAAATTCCTCCACAGACATGTCTAGTGGATAATTCTTCTTCAATAGCGCTTCCCAAGTTGACAACTGAACCTTAATAGCTCATATGTTTTCATGAGTACTGTCTGACCTCACTTTAATGGAAGTTGCATGCTTTCATCAGGACAGCCTTAATATCCCTTTCTTCCAGATGAGCAAATACCTGGGTTCAAACAAGCCAAGACTAATCAGTAGCAAGATATTCATATTTGGGCATTGTACCACTACATCTAGAATTCCTTCTACCCCTTGGACAAAAGGTCCAATTCACATTGTTCAATCAAGATTCTTGCATTATATTAGAATTCCTATAATTATCCTTGAACCCATGAGGACATAAGCATGCACTCTTTAGAAGCTGAAAGGCTGAACAGTATGTTGTTATTCTTTATGTAAAAGTAAGAATTACTAAAGGAGAGTGGGGGATTACCTAAAAGTGAGTGCACTGAGTTCTCTTATTTGCCTTCCCTCCTGATATTTTCAAAATAAATACATATTAAGGGATGTACTCCAGACTCACAAAGACAATTATTTCATATTTCCTCTCATATATGCAATATAGGGGTAGCAGGGAAATTGAAAATAGATGGGTAGAGTATATTATGAAAGACTAAGGGGACCAGAGTGAGGTAGGAAGAAGGAGAAATAATGCAGAACTATGAGGTAGGCATATGATCAAAGTATGTTATATGCAAGAATGAAAATTTCATAGTAACATCCATTATTCTGTAGAATAAGTGTTACTACTAAAACACCAAAAACTAGAAGTTAGAAAAACTTGGTGTTCATCATGTGTGGAAATGGAAAGATCTTAGCAACCTTGTTCAGAACCTAGAGCTCAGGCTGTGGAATTTTGGGACACCCCAACAATAGTCACACTCAACTCTGACCTTCTGACACTGCTGCCTGGAGAATGAACCTAAAAGGGTATCCCTCGCTTCCATTCTCACCAGATCAAGCTAATAATAACTGACATGTTATGTCATGAGTGACGATGTTCAACAAATAAATTCTAAAATCTCAAACAACTCAACCTCTATCCTTAAAGAGAAAAGGGAAGTCACATGGTGGAAAGTCCCAACAAGGTTGGACTTACATGCATTTGACTATTCAGTTTTTCTTCATATGCTGTGAAAACATAGGATTTTATTGTCTATTGTCCATCACTGTGCTCTCAATCATCTATCAAACTTTACTCCAACAACATTTTTTTCTTTATCTATATCTCAGCTATTTCTCTAGTGTCATGCAAATCTGCTTCCCACCTTGATTATGGACTAAGCCTTATGGACTAACCCTCTAAAACTATAAGCAAGATCTTAATTAAATGCTTTTTATAAGAAGAGTTGCCATGGTCTAGTAACAAAAATGGAATAGTAACTAAGACATCAATAAACTGGTTTTAACTATTCCTCTTATGAAAATCCAGAGAACCATATGTAATTCCTTTAACACAGCAGCTATCACATATTATGCAATTTTAGCACAGCAGCTATCACATATTATGCAATTGCTTGTTATAGGTCCAGCATGAGGTGTTTGTGCATGTACTCACTCACCTATGAACTCTAACAGTACTGATGATATGAGGATAACAACTGATTATGACTAAATAAACAAATTACAAAATGACTTATAATATTTTAGAGTGAACCCTAAAGACTAAGTTTCATCACTCTGAGCTGTGGAAGACAAATGTAAGGATAGTGCAGGTCAATGTACAATGTTAGAAAATGTGGAACATGAAGTAGAAGCTGTGAAGAATGTAGTTTGGCAAGGCTGGAAGTAGGCTCCATCCCAGGAGTCGTCACCTGGAACAGAAAAAGCAGTCAGGAAACAGTTGTAAGAACAGAGGCCAGATTAAGGCAGTATCCCTCCATGGGGGATGTGTTTGCAAGGTCATTTGTACACCAGGGATACATTCTGGTTCCACTGTCTGAGGAGACAGGAAAGAAGTCCTAGTCCCTATTTCAAATGACCTGACAGATCTACATGACCCCACCTGGATGACATTGCCCTACATGTGGAACTGGGGTGGGGGATGGAAGAGGAGGGTGGTCAGAGGGCATGTGAGGGGGCAGAGAGGGTAAAAGGGAAAGAGGGAGGGAGGGAAGGAGAGGGAACTGGGATCAAAAAAATAAAATAAATTAAGAATAGAATTTAAAAAAAAAAAAAAAAAAACAGAGGCCATAAGGACATCATTTTCTGAAAACAAATATTACATGCACTATTCAGGGATATTGAAAAGCATGCATCCATTATGATAGGCCAGTCAAGCCATTTAGACTAATTCTATGACTTCTCCAGTGAAGGAAAAGCCAATAGCAGCCAAGAATTTTGTCATGGGTGTATTGTGGCTGGCAGCATGAAACACCATTAGAGAAACAGCAAACTTTCCATTAATGCACACACATCCTTTGCTTACTGAAGTAGTAATTTTTCAATAGAGGAGCAATGTGTTAGATATTTACTGATAGATGCTCTATATTAGGGCTTGGGTAGTTAAAAAACTGGCTTGTAAAACAATTCACACACAGTATTGTTATAGGTTCCTTCCTTATGTATTTACATGAATCTAATCTACCAATTAAAATATCCTGAACACAGTTTGAGACTTGAAGAGGTCACCGTGGATAACAGCTAACACTGCTCTTCCAAAGGACCTGTTTTTGGTTCACTGCACCTACTTTAGTCATCCCACAACCTATAACTTTAGCCCCAAGAAGCCTAATGCCCTCTTTCAGCCTCTTCAGGTACTGCATGCATGGACAAAAACCCTAAAGGCATACACATAATCAAAATTAAAAAGAAAATAGTTAAAAAAGATTTTATTGGAAATAAAGTCAACAGAGCAAAAAATAGAAAAGAAAAATTGCTCCAAATTTGTGCTAAAAGACAAGGTTCTGACCCACATCAGCCATTCAGAGGCCTGGGTTAAAGCAAGAGGTGAATCCTGGTAATGACTTTCGCATGCTAAAGGGAGGCAAGCCAAGGTTATATACTATTCCTAAAAGCACAGTGCACATAGAGGAACTGTGTGCCAACATGTCATGTTATCATAATTCCTCACCCCAATGTGATTCCTTCAAGAACAGCAAAATATTAATTACAAAGAAGTGTAAAGAAGACAGAGCCAAACCTGCCATAATTCTCAGGAAGTCTCACACAGGTGTCTCTTCAGCAGAGCTTTTCATAGAGGAGTGAGGTCCATCATCCTCAGATTTTTTTTTTTTTAAGAAATAGACTACAATGGAAAATACAGGCCTAGACCATATAACTCTCTTTCTCTCTCTGCATGTGTAAGTCTCTCTGTGTGTAAGATATAAACACACACACACACACACACACACACACACAGAGAGAGAGAGAGAGAGAGAGAGAGAGAGAGAGATGCCATAAGGCAAAGTACAAAGTTAAATACATTTTTTCCTTTCAATCCTTGCAAAAATGTTGGAAGGATCCAGCTATTTTCCACAGAGCTCCCTTTTCTGCTCTATCTCCAGCAGAGTGTGGTACTGTCAGAAATACCTCTCATCACCACTGTGGAAGCTTCGCTGACTCATGTCCCTTCACTGATGTACACAGGATGCCTTTCTCATTTCTCTGTGAATAATAACAAGCTCACAGACACAACTGCTTTGTTTATCCTTCTTGTGTCATAATCTAATCATTTTCAACCACTGATGCTTTTCCATGAAAAGAAAAATGTGCACAAAGCTCTGGTCTTTGTTCTCAACGAACAATGTAAACTTGCTCAGAGACTTGACTATTAAATAGTTCCACTGTTTAGAAAAAATATATACTTTAATAGTCTTTCTTGCTGTGTCTTTACTTATTGTCTGCCTGCTCCCACTCTTCCTTCCTTTATTCATCTCTTGACCTGCTTTGACTTTCCATTTCCATGGAAAGCTTGTCTTTGAGAGTTTTATTGTGTAGTTGCCCAAGCTTATATGTCCATAATGAAAAGTATAAACTATAGAAACAAAAGAAATTATACAACTAATGGGAAAACATTTACAAATGCTTAGGCAAGTAATGTTGAAATAGAGATTGTTCCATCAGCACCACAGTTGCTCAGAGTTCCAGGTTTACTGACACTAGAGGAGCAGGCAAGATTCAGAACTGTCACAGTTTATCACTGTCAGGTATCCCAACTCTGAACTGCATGACTTCAGTGTCTCTTTGCTTCATTGAGCTTAACCTTGAGGAAGGGAGGTTTTGATTGGCATTTTGGATGTTGTGAGGAATTGATGAAAGACTGGCCATTCCAAGGCACTACCTCTCTGCTTTCCTCCTTCTCTTCTCCTTTACCAGACACAGGTCCTTCTTTGTGGAAGTGATATAGTCATCTGTGTGCAGTGGAGATGATCTAATCACTTGGGTTTCTCTACTCCTCCCAGGCACTCTGTTGAGGCATTAGACACCAAAGAGACTTTATATGTTGTTCTTGCTGGCAGGCATTCCACAGTTTCAGGTTCCCCTTTCAGTCAAAAGTTCATTTGGAAATGGTAATATGTCCCAGGCTTTTTGTTTTAGGCTGCCACCCAGCTCCAAATCATGGCATGGAGATTTTTTATTGGCTGTGAGTGCTGGGCCTAGTTTAGACTCATTTCTGGCTAGATTTTTAACTTAAATTAACCTGTTTCTCTTTATCTACCTTTTGACTCAGGACTTTTTACTGTTCTTTCTGTATATCTTTCTTTCACTGATCCTTGTCTCTGACTGTCCGGCAGCTGTTTGGCGGCTATCTGGCAGCTGTCAGGTTTCTTGTCCTGAGGATATCCCTCTCTCCCTCATCCTCTTCTCTCGTCTTCTCTTATTCTTCTCTTCCTGTTGTTAGATTTCTCCTCTACTTATTCTCTTTGCCTGTCAGCCCAACCTGTCCTTTCTCTGCCTCTCTAGTAGCTGTTTATCTCTTTATTAGACCAATCAGGTACCTTAGGCAGACAAGGTGAAACAGATGCAACACATCTTTATATAATCAAATGTATATCCTTACACCACTAAACAAATGCAGCATAAACAAATACAACACATCTTGGCCTAGTTAAAATAATATTCCACAATAGCAGTGAACACTACAAACCATGGAAATAATAAAAGTAATTGATATGAAACTGGGGAGGTAACAAACCATGTAAAGTTACTCACACAGTACCAAGGAAATCATTGTGGTGGCACTTGAACCTGTGTTTAAAGCCCACATAAAAACAATCCATCTCTTTAAACTCTAATGATAACACATTAACATAGTGTTATAAAGCTTGCAGGCTGCAAATAATATCCATATATGTTAATATTTCACCCTTTCAACAACACTACTATGCAGTGGTTTAGAATATTATTATGTAGGTTTTAAATATACAATAATTAGCAGGCTAAGATATTAGACAGTGTACTCTGGTGAGCTATCCTTTAACATCAGATTTGAGACCTGAGTGGGGAGTTAACCTAGGTTCTGAACTTTGCAAAATGCCAAAATGGAAAGGATGCTGAAATTCCATTCACTGAAATTTCATTTAGACAGTTGACAAGTTAGTTAAATGATCACGAAGAGTATAAGTTGTCTAGAAAAGAGAAGGCTTAATTTATTGACCTGATGATGTGGACAGCAAGTGAACGAACAAGCTTAGAATGAATAAAAGAGTAAAGAAAATTACAATCTTCATTCTAGAGAGTAGACATGCCAAGTCAGCCATCACTCACAGAAATGAGCTGTTTCAATTAGTTACTGTCAGTTCAAACTACCCTCTGCATTCCCTGGCAACCCCATAACAGTGTCCTTTCAAACCAACCAGCTCTCTGGAAAAGCTGCCACTATCTTTTCTTCCATGGACAGGATAACAATTCTATTGTTTCTACAAGCTCAACACTATGAGATAATGTGTTGATCTGTGACTATAGCCAACTCATACAGGGATGGGCTGCAATATTGAGAAAATCCTATGGTCTCAAAGCAGGGAATCTGCCCACTGTTGGTCTGAAGCAGAGCATTTAAATTCTTAGTCGAAGCATCTATGTTGTTCTACTACTTACCATCTAAGCTGAATCCTCAATTACCATAGCAGATATTCTCCAATAATAGCCAAGGGCAGCACAACAGTTCAGCAGGTAAAGGTATTCACTAACACTCCTGAAATCCATAGTTTAAGGCCCTAGGACTCGAGCAGAGAAAGTGAGACCCAGTTCTTGTAAGTTGTCCCTCACTCCCATACTCATGTTATAATACATGAGCACATACACGTAATAAATAAATAAATCATAATTGTAACAAGAAACAATAGCCAAATATTGTATTTCTAAGCTCTTGGAAGGTGCAAATCTGTAACTAAAATGAACGATGTGGAAGTAACAGTTAAGGCCTGGCTGTTTTCCTGTTTCTGGCTGCACACCTACATCCACTTTATTAAATATTTTTCTCTGTGACTGTATTATTACTAGAGGAAAACATAAAATTCAGTTCAAAATTTAAAACCTATGGACTAGCTGAGAGAAAGAGGAGAAAGTTAGTGACATGGGGCTGAGCTACGAAACTAGACCAAGGGAGACATCAGTAGAAATATAGTCAAGGAAGGGAACTCTGAGACAATGAAACTTCTTACAGTTTTCTAAGACCAGCACCCAGGAAACCCGAAATCTAATAGCTATCCCACTTAAAGTTTCTTCTTCGCTGCCACTCATTCACTCATTCACCCAGGTGACTGGTATTTGTGGAGTTCACAGTATCAGCATCTCTGGTTAACAAGAGTTGCACAAACTCAGCTCCAATGGAGCAGCGCTTCTATTGCAAAATACTATCAACAGGCAAAGAAATCTATAAACAATGATGCTTATGGGATGAAAGTGGTAAGTGCTGTGATTAGATGATAGCTATCTTGTTTGAAGAGAATGTTTCAGTTTGATCAGAATGAAGTGGGAGGTAGAAGTCGGACATGGCTCTAATATCCCTTCCTCTGTGTATAGACCTTGAGTGAGGTTGGGTGGGACTTATGGGTATTCTGGGAATCACCTATCTGAGTTTATTTCAGATTGCATGGCAAATGCTGTTTGCATATTTTATTAAGTTCTTTTATCAGTAGGCTTCCAGTACATCAGGAAGATATTTATTTTTTTTGGATGTACCTGCATTAATTTGGTGAACACTTTCAAAGAGAAAGTGTTCACCAAATTAATAGAGTAGAGATCCTTCCTTTAGAGAGTAGGAAGGATATAGCTTCCTGAAAGTATACTTTCTGAAAGCTTAAAGAGTATAGTCAAGTGCATTGTAAAGAATTGATGTGAACTATTAGGTTTTTAATCGGAAATGTTCCTAACAGCTCATGTCTTAAAAGCCTAGTCCCCAGCTTATGGTCTTGTTTTTAAATTATATTTTTCTTTATTCTTGAGATTTAATCTTCTCTCTTCTTGAGATTTCTCTTCTCTACCCTGCCTACAATTCACCCCAATCCTAATAGGTTTCCCACACTCCAGTGGATAGCTCTGTACCCATGCATGTATAAGCAACACAAATTAGACTTAGTGAGTCATCAAAAAAGAACAACACAACAAAAGACATGATGGTTTGGCATTAGTCTAAAGGACATGAACTAGGCTTTAGGAGGTATGGGGCCTGAGCCAGTGAAGTGAATCAGTAGGGGGTGGGACTTGGAAGGTTAGTATCCTGGCCCCTAGTTTTGGCTAGTCTGCCACCATGTGAGGAAGTTGTGCTGCATGTTTCTATGCCATGCTTTCTCAGTTTGGGTGGACTGAAGTCACCATGGCACAATGAACCAAATCATACCCTCCTTGTGTTGTTTCATCAGTCACTCTGGCCACAGCGATGCAAAAGGAACTGGGATGAAGTCCAAAGAATTGAGTAGAGCATGGGATCTCATAGGTAAGAGTACCAAGTTTGGCAGCAAGTGGAAAAACAAAGGGAGCCTGGCACCTACAACTACTAGGAATTGAGTTCTTCAGTGACCTAAATGACCTTGAAGAGGTTGTCAAGTTGTAGGTGAGACTGAAGCTAACTTGACTTTAATCCTCCTGTAAGACACTGAGTTGAATATCCAACTAGGCTGGGTGTGGATGTGGATACATAGAAACTGTGAGATTATAAGTAGATGTGATTTTAAAACATTTAGTTGGTGAGAATTTGTTAGGAAGCAATAGCAAACTACTGAATGACTTTAGTAGCCCCTTGTTTTGCCTTCATCAAAGGAACGTTATCAACACAGATAGTTTGTTAGGTCCTCCCCCCACCCCCTGTCTTAGAAAACCCACATTTCCAACACGTTGGGCAGAAACAGGACAGCAAGAGGCATGTCTGACTCTGTCTGTCAATAACATCACCTGGCATCCTCGACACCCTCCCTTTGCTGAATGAGGTCACAAATCCTTCTCTGGGCAGGGTTTGCCATCAGACACAAGTGCACAAGAAAGCCAGAGGCGCTCCTGGCTTTCAGGAAGGGGTATGTTGGCTCCTCCTTTCTCAAAGCTTCCTCATGAGACAATACTTTATGTCTTCTTATGACAGCCCATTACCCCCAAGCGAAAGGAGGACAGCAGAAAATGAATATTTTATTGGTTCTCATACAGTGGGCATGGCCTGAAGTAAAAATAAATGTTCTATGACATTCATCTTTATAAAATGCATTCTTGCTCACCATAAAGGGATCCAGTGAGTCATCTCTTTACTTGTATCTCAGTTGTAATTTTACTAAGTAATTATGGCCATATTTTCAGAAGTTCTCTGTGCCTGGAAAAGTGATGGCCAAAAATAATAAATAAACAAGCAAAAAAAAAAAAAAAAAAAAAAACAAAAAAAAAACACAACTTTTTCTGACACAAAGGAAATTATAAACACAGTGGTTGGGGAGATGTTTCATACAGCAGTTCTGTGAGATTCCTATTAGCCAGAAGGCTGGATATTTTCATGAGAATGTTTAGAATTTACTCTAGATTAGTGACTTCCAAGATACTGATGTTGTGTTTGGGGGCAAATTTTCAGCTAAATGTCCCACATACTAAAAATTCATTTAGTGCAAATGGAAGTGTGACCTACCACTGTTTGACTGTTTGTGGCTATGAGAGGATTTAAAAGGGGGGGTGGAGCAGACGTGATACTCATTCACATTTGAAGGAATGATGTGTACATGTGGAGGTCAGATAACAACTGGTGGGAGTTGATTCTGTCCTTCCACCATTTGTGTCCTAAAGATAAAGCTCAAATCATCAGACTTGGTGACAATGGTCTGTTTGCCAGACCACCTTGCCAACCCAGAAGTTCAGATTGATGTCACTATTATGGTATTCTTTTCATTTGTGACTTCTGTCTCAGCAACAGAATTTAGGACAAATTTTGTCCTTCTAACCATCTACTTCACAACTTCATGTATCTATACACATATTCACTCACAGTTTTCAAAAACAGTGACCCATGGAGACTCTGGTGATTTGGTGATTTGTGTGGGGTAGGAGAAGCTAACTCTACCCCAGGAGCTCGCTTCAAAATTGCTCCTCTCTGAACATTTACAAACCATGCCACCTGTAGCCCATGTACTGGCTGATTCTGTGTGTCAACTTGACAGAAGCTAAATTCATCAGAGAGGAAGGAGCGCAGTTGAGGAAATGCCTCCATGAGATCCAGCTGTAAGGCATTTTCTCAATTAGTGATCAATGGAGGAGGGTCCAACCCATTGTGGGTGGTACCATTCCCAGGCTTGTAGTCCTAGTTTCTATTAGAAAGCATGCTGAACAGGCCAGGGAAAGCAAGCCAGTAAGCAGCGCCTTTTCAGGGCCTGTACATCACCTTCTGACTCCAGGATCCTGCCCTGTTTGAGTTCCTGTCCTGACTTCCTTCGATGATGAACTGCAATATGAAAGTGTAAGCCAAATAAACCCTTTCCTTCCACAATTTGTTTTTTGGTTATGGTCACAGCAATAAAACTACCAAGGCACTCCACAGATCAATTCTTTGTTCCTTAACCTTGGAGCCTCTCATCTTTTCTTACTTGATTGATCAATGTACTAGATTTACTCCACATTAAGTGTTTCATGTTTTCAAACATGTTGTTTCTTCATTCTCACAGCCAAACTATCTGAACTTCTAGATGATGCTACAATCTCTACTTGAGATGTATAAGTTCCTGTGGATTAGGCTTCAGTTGCTTAGTCTCCACTCTGTGACATTACCTGAGCTGTCATTATCCTTCAGCAAAAATGGGACAGAGTCCTAGTCACAAATTATGATGAAATATTGTTTGTGTGCATAGCCAAGATGCTCTAGGAAAGTGGGGGAGGCTGCCTTTCCACAGTATTCAACCAGAAAAGCTCAAGAATGCTCTTCTGCATGGCTCTCTGCTGGAGAGTTCAATGGTAACAGATTGAGTGACTAGTAATTCTGCTATCCACAGTCCTCCACATGCAGTAACCACTGGGAAACAGTTTTATAGACTAGATAATATGGACATTGGCATCATCAGTGTGCCTTGTTCTTTGTATGATTAACACCCAAGTTAGCAGCTGCTTTTGGCTTCTGACATACATGCAGGAAAGCAGTTTCTCTAGGAAGACTTGTTTGCTGAGTTTCCAATGCCCTTTGGAAAATACTCACCTAGAAGTTCTAGCCCACTTTACATGGTTCCTTTGACTCGGCTAGACCCTTGAGAATATGAAATATAACTGAAGCACATGCTGTTTGATGTCCTTCTCTTAGTGACCATACAAATGTCTTTAGAATTCTTTTGAACTTGTGTTATTCAGAAATTGCAGAGCAACATTTTTGCAGTGTTTCTCAACGCAATTTCTTACCTTATGTCCATACCATTACAAATAGCATGGACATTTTTAATAAATTATCTGCTTTCTGGTAATTAAATCACTCCTGGGGTAAGATAACGTTCTGTTCAGTAAATCTATTCCTGTGTTACTGAAATGGCTAGGAACATTTGTTCCTTTTATTTTATAAAGAAGGAATGGGCCTTAAAACAAAAGCATTTGTAATTTAGCTTTAAATCGTACATAAAGTCAACATATTATTTATTTCAGATAAGGAATACCAGGTAACTAGGTAACAAGCCAAGGTGAGAGATAGGGACAGGACTTCTGCTACAAATCTTCATGCTAAATTAAGAGATTGAGAGTTGATAAAGAACACGGGAACATGGAAGCAAAGGATTCAATTATAGATTACAGTGTTTATCAGTTATTTTCAAGCAATTTTTGGAGAAAGGAAACTATGTAAAGATGTCATAACATATCAGTGCTTAAATGAAGATTTAAAATATCTATATTCTCTATTCTGATAACAGCTGGGTGTGGCAGTACATGCCTTTAATCCCAGCACTCGGGAGACAGAGGCAAGCAGATCTTGTGATTTCAAAGTAAACCTGGTATGCAGAGTGAGTTCCAGGACAGATAAGAGTTACACAGAGAAAACCTGTCTCAAAAAAAAAAAAAAAAAAAATAGAAAACAAACAGAATAATAAAAAAAGCCACATAAAGATAGAGAGAATATGGATACTGTATGACATTATATTGTCTTTGTATTGTTTGACTGCTGAGGAAACAACAACTGTTGAAGGAAATGCTGCTGGATTAATTCAATTTATATATTTTAAAAATGCTTTGACTCAAAAATTTAAGTTCAAGGACAAGTTCCTGGGGAAAAGGATTTCTATTTTTTTTTCCACAAAAAATAAAAAACTGTGGATTCCTTCCAGACTAATGTGGTTTGATCAAGCCAGGCCCCCTAAAACAGAGTTGCTGGTGATCCAACATTCAAAACAGCTTGGACAAAGCAGCCTCACAGGCTACAACCAGGATTTCTGCGTCTTCTTAGGATTCCCCCATGAAAGCGCCCTTTACCAGCAGGAAGTAGTTTGGAAAGAACGACGCCCAAATTCCCAAATATTGTTTATAAATGTTTGTTTTCATTTAAATGGACTTGGTTATAAATGGTTAATGATCACAGCCAGTTCTTTTTAAAGGTAAAAGGGAATTATGGTATAGATATGAATACTTTGTTTTGGAATGAATTTTCATTTATTGATACAAATTTAAGTTCAATTTTGTCGTATGTATATTTCTCCTCTTATTTAGGTATTGTGTTTTTGTAGCTCATTTAGAAATGTAATGTATAATTTAATACAGTTTATAGATAGTTACCTATAATAATAAAAACTTACAGTTAAGTTAGTTAGGATTTCTAGATATAGAGACATGTATTTAAGGTGAATAGGTATTCTTCAAACCTTTCAAAGACCTATAGAATATGACATTTAAAATGGTTTAAGGTTTTTCTTGACAATGAGACATAATTGTTCCTGGCAAGACCACCTATGTCAAAAAGAAAGATGGACATTGAAAAAACTCGTTATAGAGTTTGCTTCCAATATGGCAAGACTAGCCATTTGGACAAGATACTGCTCTTGTCTGGACTGTTTGACTTTATGCTGTATAAACTGGACATACAAGACCCAAAGAAAAGTGACTGCTGATTCAAGATGGACATTGCTACAGAGTTCCTGCTTCATGGAAGAGTCTGCCAGACAGTCTGCAGGACACAGAAAAAAGTGACTGAAAAACTGCCAATACAGATAGACAGTTTAAAGTTTCCTGCTTTACTAAGGAGTCTGCCAGACACACTATGGCCTATGGGCTGAAGATGGACGGTTACAAAAGAACTTCAGGTGACCAGACAGTGAGTTGTCTCTGTCATTTCTAGAGTTTATATATTATCCTTCTGTGATCTTTAAAGAAGTTAAAGACAGATAGTTATGGTTATAGTTTTCCTTAGTTAGGCTTAAAGATAAATTACATATAGAACTTTAGACTCACAAATATAGGATAGATGATAAAATAGTTTTTTAATCCTGCTAAATATTAATGGACTAAATATTGTTAACTGTGATTCTTATTTAATAACTGTTTGTTATATATTTTACTATGTTAAGCTTAAAACCCTTCTTTTTATTTTAGACAAAAAAGAGGAGATGATGGGAGATGTCATTCTGTATATGTTTCTCATACTGGTTACTAAATAAAACACTGTTGGCCAATAGGAAAGAAAGATAGGCGGGACTAGGAGACAAGGAAAAAAGAGAAAGTAAATAGGAGGAGTCAGCATGGAGAGACCCAGGGAGACCAGACGCTTGCCTCACTCCCTGGTAAGGAGACCACGTGGAAATACATAGAAATGGGTTAATACTTAAGACAGAGCTAGCCTGTCTTAAAAACAGGCTTAAAAAACAAATAATGGGCCAACAACATTATATCAAATACAGAGTCTATGTGTGTTATTTGGGGCTGGCACGGCAACAGGACAAGACCAGCAGCGGCAGGCGGAAAAACCGTACACCTTACATATGCATACTAAGGAGATTGTAAAATGACTAATCTCTGGATCTTCACCATATACATGTATATTATTTATATGTTTAGAGGGTGAGTGTGTGGGTGGAGGGGGGTGGGTGCATGACACAGCACGAGCGTCAAATGATAACCTGCAGGAGTTGGTATTCTCCTAATACCTATTGGTTTCCAGGCCTTGAACTCAGGTCCTATGGCTTGATGGCAATCATCTTTATCTGCTAAGTCATCTTGTTAGCCTTGAGATATACTTTTATACCCCTAATGCTCTTTTATTTTCTAATGAAGGGTGTACACACATTGCATCATTCTCTGTACCCTGTCCTCATCCTTTGGCAGTCAGGCTTTTCTCCTCACTCTGTGTAGTGTTCTGGGAAGTCAGCTGAGACCATCAGGAAAGTTTACAGTGAGAGGGTCATCTAGTGTCTGCAAGGACATAACTTGGTCATGTTTGGAGCTACAGCTTTTAATCCAGTCAGGACATGTCTAATTATCCTGCTTTGGGATTCAGATTGTTACACATTATCCAGTTCTGGATTCAGTGACCCTAAGCTAAATTTCAATTGGGAGTTGATGACAACTAACATGTTGTTGTTAACTATTGTTCCTTGGGTATTTGTATCATAAGCCTTTTAACAAAATACTTCAAATATAGTTAAGCAATGTTTTCATATACTTTTACCCATGTTTAATATGACTTAAATTGAATGGCTTTATACATTCTGCTCCTAAACAGGTCCCTTTGCATGCTTAGCTATATATTTCTGCTCATCTAGGTGGTTAGATCACTGACCTTATTTTTTTCCATTGACATTTTGCTTTCATTCACAATACCTATCTTTCCTACAACTAAATATGTTTTAACTCTTCTCTCAAATGTATTCAGATTTTGAGCACTTCCTATATCCATGAACAATATTCTTCAGGAAGACCTGTCCTTCTGATTATTGCCATGTGCTTACCCTGGTATTCCTTGTAACATCCCAGTAGAGAAGCCAAAGGGATCCTACTACAAATGGAGTCAAATCTCTGCATGAAATTCTGGATTTCCTGTCATTTCCCTCAAAAGTCCCAGCCTTTCCTGTTCCTGCTTCGCTCCATCCTGTACTACCTTACCTCTTATTGAACTGTTGCTCCCTGGGCTCCTATGTTAGGTCTGCCTCCATAATATGCAGACAACAGGATGGAGTGAGGCACAGCAGAACTGTACTGGGAGACATCGTTAAGATATCAGGTATGTTGTTAGAAATGCATTTTATTAGATCACTGGTGAAAGTTGGGTAAAAACTAAGTTCCATTGTGACTTTTACCAAAGTGAGTTGGGCATCAGGGAGAGAGAGAAGTGCAGAGAGTCAGTAGAGCCTGAAAAATGAGACATTTCCCAGAGCTGGTTAGTGATTATGCAATTAGGCCAGCTGTGCCTGGTAGCTGGCAGTTATTAACATTAAGTTTCTCCTACACTCCCACAGAGGCTGCCCAACAGAAGCTCTGTCCTTTCTGTTGATTATATTACAAAGGAATGGCTCTCAGCTCCCATGGCTCTCAGACACTTATGAGATATAAGAACTACATATAGGAAGCCCCTTTCATTCTCTTAGAAAAAAAAACACAATGGTTTATCACATGTGTTGGTAGAATAAACAGTGCCCTTTTGGGGGCAGACCTAAATCTTAGATAGACATGTTATCGGAGTGTGGGGTCACATTAGGAGGGAGCACAGATGAGGCTTTTGGAAGCTATGCTTGTTTGGTTTAGTTCCTCAGTGCAGGCATTTGGATAAGATTCTCCTTGGATGACAGTTGTGTGATTTTCTTAATGCCTGTGAACTAAGGGGAGACTGGGACTAAGTAGATGAGTCTCCAGACCAAGATTCAGGTCTGATACCCAAGAAAAGAAAGGAGGAATGGAGAGAGGGGCAAGGAGTGGGAAAGGAAGAAAGAGAGATATAATGATCTCGATCTGCTCAGTCATCTAATGAACTCTCAACAGCATGGCAGGAGGATGTCAACTTAAATATAGGCATTAGAGAAGTCATGGCATCACAGGAAGGGCCTTGCTAGTGACTTCATTATGCACATGAAGATATTGGCCAGGAATAACCTATAAGTACCATGATTTAGGTATGGACATGATGGTAGATCTGAAGCAATGACAGGTGGAACTCTAATTACCTGGTGCATTTACAGCAGAAGATCTAATCAATGAGGACTCATCGACATATCATAACCATACTGACTACTACTGGTCTAGCTTCCCAGGCTAGACCCTTTCTTGGGGATTTTGCATTTGATACATTCTCCCCACAGAATACTCTGGCACTAGTATCAATAGGGATTTTCCATTAGCTAAGACTCAGGCAGAACTGAAATCTCCTGTATGGGAAATTTCCCTAGTGACCCTGTGTTGGATAGTCTTTTCCCAATGTATGTGGATCTGGTTTTCATGGTGAATATATTTTCCCTTAGAATGATTATTACTGTATCTCATTTTATCATTTATTTGCCCACCCCCACTATAATATAAGGGATTCTATTTTAATTGTGACTATAAATCCCAATAGATACTTGAAAAATATCTGAACACTAAACTACTTTTAATGAAACCAGTATTAACTCTAGAGTTCTCAACTTAGAACCACCTATTTCTTGGATAGTTGGGAAAATTAATGAGATGACTTTTCATATATCCCAGTTAGAATCAGTACCATTTACAGGTTGAAGGATTTGGTTAATCCCATAATATGCGTTTATCTTGCTTTTTATTATTTTTTAATATTACTAATGCCTCACCTGGGCCTGGAGGGTGTGGTCTGCTATGTACTGACAAGGATCTGAGTTCAGCCCCACCCCCAGAACCCTGTTAAAAGCCAAGCATGGTGGTATGTGCCTGTATTACAAACCTTGAGGGAGTGGGCAGGGACAGGAGGATCACTGGAACTCAATGGCCAGCTGAACCTTGACAAATAGATGAGCTTCAGGTTAATGAGAAACCTTGTCCAAATAACTAAATCTGGAAAGTAATCAAGGAAAGATGCCCAGTGTTTAAGCTTCCACAAATTTGCATACATGCACACACACACACCTGCTTGTACATATATATCACACACACACACACACACACACACACACACACACTGTCCCACACCAAGTGTTAAATGTTAACTCCTGATTAAAGAACAAACTAGTGGATGATTCATGAAGTTTCTCCCCTTCACTGGGGAGAAAGAGAGAGACAGAGACAAAGAGAGAGAACCAGAGACAGACAGACAGACAGACAGAGTCAGAAACAGACAGACAGAGGGAAGGAGAGAGAGAGAAAGAGAGACACAGAGAGAGAGAGAGAGAGAGAGGAGCTATAAATACCTGCATTCTAGGCCAATACTAGGTTTTACTTTCTTCTTCTAGACCAAGGGTAGAAAAAGTCATTTTGGGAAGTTTGATCATTTTTGGTTGTATTATATGTCTAAGTTTGCTACTTACTTTCCTGGGTTATTAAAAATAAAACAAAATGTGTGGAGATCTGAGCAACTGCTTCACAAATGATATCTTAGGTCCTTGTGGCTGATTCCTTGCTGCATTAAGACCTGTTGGTTTCAAGCGTTGGGGTATGGGGTACACATCACTCTAATGTTTAGAATTCAGTCAGCTCATTTCCCAAGATAACTGATGAAAGTGAATAGGAATATTTAAGAGCAGTTAGGAAAATATTTTCTCTTAGTACCAAGAAGGAAAAGCACAGGGAGAAAGTGATCTGTCTAGACCATGGGAGATTAAACTATATTCTCCGGAAGAAAAAAAAATGTTCAGATTTATTTTCAACGTCTGAAGTAGAGCTGAATGGAGACAATAAAGTAAGCTTGATGTGTATACTGTCTGTCTACTTATGAATCCTAGTTTTATCTCAAGACAAATAGATAAACAATAGAAGCCTATAATGTTTGTCTCTGAAATAATAGTTCAAGTAAAACTCACTATGGAGGCAGCAAAGGATGAATGGCCTTTATAACATGTTTTTATAACATAATCCTTTCATATAAACAACTGGCAGAGGATTCTTAGGGGATCTTATTAGCCAGCAATTTCAAAGCTACAATGAATGGATTGAGTTACAGAACTATTTCCCAATTTTGTGCTGGTGGAAGGAAACATCTGTTAACTGTATGTTAATGAACAAAACATTCTGTTCCTTTTAGGAACCCAACAAAGGGCTCTGAAGAAGCAGGACAGTTTGGTAAATATGAAAAATTGCTTCCTCAAAGGATGACAAATTATGTCAAATAAGAAATATTACGATGATAGCAGGCTTTTTTCCCCCTCCCTGATGAGAATTGCTATATTTGTATCAAATGAGGAATGGACAGTTCTCTGATTCAAAGCCTGTCTAGGGCCCTTTGCTTTCTCTTTGCGTGGTCGGCAGACAGACTGGAGTTAGAAAATAGATTTGCCTCATGGAAGAAGTTGCAGCAGACAGCCAGGAGAGGCAAGACAGTAAATCTTAGTTCAGTTACTATTTCCACATGTCTGGCAAATGCTCTTGGATGGCCAGGAGTCCAGACAGTCTGAAGCAGATGCTGCAATGTGAGCTGCCTTTTCATACTCTGCTTGCTTTCTTTGTACCAGATTGTGATGCTCATCATGTACACACCAATTTTACATGAGGTGAGCTTGGCTTAAGGGCAGGGAATGAGTCTTTATGAGCGCTGAGCTGGGAATGGCCTAAATAACCATGGTGGTCAGTCAGTACAACTTAGGTGCTGAGATGACAAATTTTTACCTTATGAAGTGCTTACAAATTTGGTTTTATAACTCAGGGGACCTGGATCACTTCCTAAAATCCAATTCTTCAGGGAAAAAAATTGAAATATTAACATCATAAATTTTGTTCTTTATCATTTAATCTATATGTCTCAGTTATTCTTTAGTATTATATATGTAAAACTTTTTGTGGTTTAAGAATGCAGCTATAGTTAATAGGATAAACATATAGACTATAAATATGAAAACATTGCTATATTTTCTACAAGGAAATATTACTTGAACTTTTAAATGTGCCTATTTATTTTGAAGTGATGTTAGGTTTTGTGACTCAAGTTTTTAATATTAACACTAGGAAAGCTGAGGTCTGTGTATGGCCATAGCTTTGAGGCCAAACTGGACTACATGGTGAGTTCCAGGATTGTCTGGGATGCAGAGTGAGATTCTTTTAAACAGAAGAAGAGAATAAAGAAAGAGAGACATGAAGGGAGAGAGGATGAAAGGTAAGGAAGGAGATAGAGATAGGTAGATGGATGATGGATAGATAGATAGATGGATAGATAGATAGATAGATGTTGATGTTTGAATAACTATTCTTGCCTTAGAGTTTCATTTTATTTGTGGTTCTATTAAATCTAATGGGTTTGAGATGATTTGGGAGATAAAACTCAGTAATAAAGTGCATGCTGCATGAAACCTATATAAAGAGATGAATGTGGTGCTACACACTTAAGAACTCAGTGCTGGGAAAGTGGAAAAAAGCATGTCTCCAAGCTTGTTAGCTAAGCAACCTGTCCTACTAAGCCCAGGTCCCAGTGAAAGACCATGTCTCAAAATACAAGGTGGACTGCTACTGAGGGTGACACTGAGGTTAACCTTTTGCCTGTACACACACACACACACACACACACACACACACACACACATTCAGTGGAGATGATACCTTTTATTAAGGTCTGATCAAGCTTACCACTGTTTCTGATAAATATTTCTCACTCCAAGCTCTCCCTCAGGGCCCTAGCCCTCAACAATAGTTTTATCCAGAGTGTTCTGTATAACGATTTTTGCTTCTGATTTTGTGTATTCACTTCATTTTCCCTAGATTGAAATGATGTTCACACAGGTCATAAAAATTCTCCCTAGATTATGTTTTCTTAATCCTGGTAAACTCAGAGGCCCTTTGTGTTTTATTGTCATATGCCAGCACATTTATACTTAATTTTAGTTGGCCATTGTTAGTCTTTAGTCCTTGTCTGATTCTGATCCCAATCTCCTCTCTGAAGGAACTGTACATTTGAATGCTTTAAACCAATTCGGATGTCAATGATGAAAGCACAGAGAAGGCAATAGACATGTCTCCTCCCTCTAAGACGAAGAAGGAGGAACGAATGGCTCAAGCACAGTCACACACGTGTATGCCTCTGTGAGTATGCTATAAATAGATATGTATGTGTATATGTATGCGTGCATGTGTGTACATGTATATGTGTATATGCATATGTTTGCCAATTTGAAGTTTTACTTGCACTTAGACCATGACAGCTAGCTTAGCATAAGAATATCGTGTAAACAATTCTGACTTAACTAACCGGGACATCAAAAAACCCAAAACCATGATGGTAGGGGGGTAAGATTTGTAAAAGGAATGAGATCAGCTGGGGTGAAAGAAGGGCAAGAGGAGATAATAGAAAGGTGAATGTGATTAAAATATAGCATCAATATATGTGAGAAGTCACTAAAAACCCATTACTATTTAAATTAAAATATGCTAATAAAAAAGTTCTATCTTTTTTTGTGCTCTAGGAAATACCTCTAGTTTTAATTGCACTAAGAACCAAACTGAAGGTGGTACTGCCTGTCTCAGCTGTCATAGTTTATTCCAAGTGATGCTCTTATATGAACCTGGTCCCATCCTATTATCTGTGTCTCCTCAGCTAGAATTCATTTCCATAACATTCTCAATAACTGTGAATGTGGATCTAACATCTCTGTAAGAAATTAATTTCTTGTGTTTTCCATATTTGGTGCAGAGTGTTTGAAAGTTATCTTGACCTACTCTTTTGGAGTCTTCACCTGTCCTAGTGCCATTTACTTTTGAATAAGTGGTAAGATATTGATGTTACTCTATGTATATAACATTTTCTCTCATCTCTCAGCTATTTTTTGCTTTGAAATTCAACAGAGCTCTCCTACTTAGAGATCTTCAGTCTTGTGATATTACAAACATAATTTCCTTAACTTGATGGGTCTAAAAGCTAAACTCCTTTGTGTTAATATCTTCATTATATGATGTTCTCATTGTTGTGATGGTTCCAGCTAGAAATTTCCCCCATAAACTCACACATTTGAATACTTGGTTCCCAGTTGGTGGCTCCATTTGGGGTAGTTGTAGGACCTTATGAGATGGAGCCTTAATGGAAATGTGTCAATGGGGATAGAGTTTGAGGGTTGAAAGTCTTATCCTCTTGGACTCTTTCTGCTTCCTTCGTGCTGATAAAATATCAGGCATATTCCTGATCCTATTATCATACTTGCCTGTTGCCTTGTATTCTCTGTTATGATAACACTATGAGTGTTATGAGACAAAATAAACCTTTTCTTCCTTATGTTGCTTTTAGTCATTCTGTTTAATCACAGCAACAGAAAAGTAGCTTATACATTAGTCTAGTAGACATTTCTGACCTGTTCTGCTTTCTGCACAACAAAACATGCTTAGTGATAAACAATCATGCAAGTTTTAGAAGAGTATTGCTGCTGAGGAATAATTAATAATTAGATTGGTGTAATAACCTCAACTAAAATGGAAGCAGCCTTGAGCATCACGTTTTGAAGTGAGATTTATCCTGGAGGAAAGGATAATAACGTATCTGAGACCAAAGTTCTAGGAAGCTTGACTTATAACTGGAGAACATATAACTATCTAAAGTAGAAATAAAAAAATACATAATTACTTAAGTCCTTGTTTGTATTTCATAATACAATTTTTGTGACATCGTTGCTATTCTAAGTTATGATTTGATTCAGGATTATTTCTTTTCAGACATCGAGTGACACTTTTAGTTTTGGTAAGACCATAACATTATTAATTAGTCTAATAATCCAAGTACATATACAGCAGTCTGTCTAAGTAAGGAATGTATTTGCAAGAAACAACTTCATGGAAACTTGAAACAGAGAAAAACACAAACTCCATTGTGTTGAAACACTTTGTTGATGGTTTTACCTGCTATAATGACTTGCATACAAAACCATAAGCCCTAACTTTGTTTGACTTCAGGGGAAATTTTATAAGCAAACCAAACATATTATTGAAAGAACAGTGATTACTTATAATCTTTCCAACAATGAGTCATTGTAGTGACAGTCCATATGAACATTTTGTCTGAATTTGAGTTCCTGAGGGTAGACTTTCCCATTAAAGATGCCATTTGGGGACTTGCCTACAACCACTTAATCTGTGAGTGTTATTACTATTTCATCTTTTACTATTAACACATTTGAAAACAAATACCCACTCTCTGACCCCAGACATAGAACTTAAGTCATTTCATTCATTTATCAGAAAGTAATGCCGAGTCCAGTATGTCTTATAGCATCATAACATTATTAATCTTATATAATACTACTTATTTATATTAAACAAGATTTTTTTATAGAAAAGAATAAATTTGATATTGAATATCTAGGCTTTATTTAGCCAATTAACAGATTTTTTTGTTTGTTTCTGTTTTTCAAGACAAGGTTTCTCTTTGTAGCCCTGGCTGTACTGTGACTTACTTTGCAGACCGCCTGCCTTTGCTTACTGAGTGCTGGGATTAAAGGTGTATACCACCATTGCCCAACAATTAACAGATATTTTTAATTGCTTTGCCTTAGGAACATCTATTATTTGACAAGCAAATATGTATAAAGACTACATGCCTTATAATACAGATAAGCAAAGTTGTTTCCTTTTCTAAACCAATTTCAATATGGATTGAACTAATACTATTTATTTAAATGAAGATTCCATGAGTTATTTGTGAGAAGATTAGAAGGACTATCTATGGAGTCTAATTTTACATGGAATTAGGATCCTCTCTAACTTTCATAATACATCTTTTATATTTCCTGGGCAACAGTATGGACAAGGCTCTTGTACATCTTGTATTTTGAGAACTCTGTGCTGAACCCTCTGCTGTGGAGTGAGAAAACTCTGGTCCAGAAGCTCTATAAGCTTCTGCTGCTATAGTGATGTGATGTACTGACTGTGATAGTTTCCAAGGTTCATGGGAGACCCTTCACTTGAGGGAGAAACCAGGCTGATAGTTCCAAATCAGAGATTTCCCATGCCCATGAGGAACCTTCCTCTAGAGGGAGATGGCTGAGGTCAAAAGCTTGCAGGTAAGTTGTGAGAATCTTTCATGATACACTTTCCCATTGATCCTAATGGTCTGCAAAGATTCTTCTGGATATAACCAGTTTGTAGCTGAACGTATTTGCATTTTGATATCAATTAATTCCAACTTCAAAGCAGGGAATTTTTATCATTGGCATTCTGAATGCTTCGCAGAACTAAAGGAAATAACAATTAGAGTAAAAAGTCCACTTTGGAGTTCTTCAGAATACAGAAAGAACTGAGCGATTTGAGGAATGGTGTATGCTATTGTATTTTCTGAATGGTCTTTGCATTTAGAATATTTGTAGATAGTAAAAAGGCCCCTATAGACCCTGTACCTTGCTAGGATTAGCTACAAAATATAGACAGAGATCTAAGGAGTATCAGTGTAAATATTGCAAGCTATAGTCGGTTTCTCAGGATCCCTACATTAAAAACCTCGGAGACTCAGAACACAAAATTATGTGTGTATCAGTACTGACTCATTGGTTAAACATGTTTTTGTCCAATCTAGGGTCATTGTGTGGATTTTGAAATACTCTCTGTGTGCCCACACATATAACACACATAAAAATATTGGATGGCACATAAGGACACTTTTTCTTGTTATATGTTTGATGACCATTTATTAAATACTTCCTTGTGTTTAGCAGTCAATTAATAAATTATATGGCTATCCAAATTCAACCCCTCCCCATCCCAATCCCAGTTAATCCTCAGGAGTGGGGCTACAGTTGTTCTCTACTTATTTGGAGGGATAAATTGCCTAATTCAAAAATTCAATCCTAGAAAGTCGTAGTGAAGGACTGAGAATCAGATAGACTCTTTGGTAGACAGACGCGTAGGGAGAGGGGCCGTGGCTAGGTATTGTGTGATATTTTGTTTGTGTTCTGACAAATAAAGCTTGCTTGGAGTCCAAGGGCAGAGCTAGCCATTAGTTAACAATAGAGGTCTGGAGGACTGTACAGAGAGGAAACAGGGAGTGATACAGTAGGGTGGAGTGAGGATTCAGCCTTTTTGGATGCAGGGACAAGGAAGGTAGGAAGGAACTAGCAGCTGTTCCCAGTTCTCTGATCTTTCATGTTTTCCAGATATTTGACTCCTGATTCTTTACTGAATAGGACTAATTAGATTCATGCTTCAGTTAGGCACTAAAGGTGGAGAGCATTGAAGAAGGCAGGCTTCTTCCTCAGCACTCTTGACCTGACAGCTTAAACAAAGCTTAAAACAAAGGCCTTACAGGCATTTGTCTCCCATTAGCAGCCCTCCTCCTGCTGATGGACTAACTCAACAAGTTCAAGGCTGGATCAGGGCGTGTTACACAGCAGTCCTGGGCCAATCAACCTTTCTGTCTTTCTTCAAGCTTGCAAACCCTAAATTAGAGGAGGAAGCCCCTTCAGAGATAAAACAAACAAACAAACAAACACATGCCCCCAAGAAGAGAGTGGGTTTTTCAACTTCCCAAGTTGCCCCTCTGCACTGTGGTGGGGGGCGCTTTTTCTCTTTGTGCTTACTGCATGTGTGTTTCCTTACCTCCAACAAATGCCTTTCTTCAGTTGCTGAGTCTGCCTGCTCCTGCTTGTGATACTTGCCATTTCTCTGCTGCTACCTGTTATGCTGGAGATTTTTTTACCCTGCTCTTTAATTTGTTGGCTGGCAGAGAAAACAAGCCCAATCAAGGACCCTAGACCACATCAGTAGAGAGAATATCAAAGCCCAAATCCAGTTCTTATAAATCCGAGCTTTCAGGCAAGTGGCTTGATTGCAAAGCAGGGTCTCTGAGGATGGGTGCCCCCCTTAGCTTACACAAAGACTGGGAGAGAAGGACACTGACATAGACAGGTGTGTAAGAATCAACTTCCAGGTTTCTTTCTGCTCCCCCAACCTGGACAAGTTTTCCAAATAGAATCACTAAGTGTGCCCATTTGTAGGCAATCTTTAAAGCATCTATCTCTTGTAATAATGATGCCTCCATGTCCTGTTCTTTTCTCTCACATAAAATAGAGATGGAAAAAAAAAAACTACGGGAGATTTGGGTCCTAGTAAATGTGGTGACCATTACCTTCCTCAAGCCAGAGAAGTTGTCTTGTTGACAAACTCACTTAGTTTCTGACTGGTCAGTTTGGTTTGGAAAACAAGTATCTTATAATCACCTGTTAAGATTATCTTCTTTTTAGAAACTTCCAGAAGCCCTCAACCTTCTCATCTTTCTTCTTAAAAAAAAAGATATAGAATTTATAATTCTTTTTTAAAAAAGATGAATATTTTCTTTTTGCGAGCTGTAGGGCATAACCAAAATTAAACACAACACACGCTCCCTGTGGAGTTTTCCTTACGTTCTCATGGCTATGTGTGTTGCTGACAGCTGGTCTATACACTTCCCCAGCAGGAGCTGACCTTCTCTTTAAAAACACAATCAATCAGTGTGCTTTCAGACTTTCATAGTGGTGTCTCAATCTGGATCACTCAAAAATGCTATGCTGGAGGATTAAAAATTGAAAAGAGATCATAAATAAACACAGGGACTACTGATGTCCTGACTAAAATAGTTTGTGTCCTTACTAGAAGCAGAAATTAAAGAAATCCACCACACAATAAATAAATAAATAAATGCCAAAGTTATGACACTTCGTAGGCATTGAAGTGTTTCACAACTGGATAGCCAATCTTACTCTTCATATGACAACTCAGCCTTAAGATAACAACTCTTTTCTCAATCATTAAGAGGGTTATGTTCACTACAAGCTAATCGCACCCCACTAGGTTCCATCAGCACCACCAAGAGGGCCAGCTCTCCAGTCTATGAACCTTTGGGGAACACATTTAAATCATTGCATCTGGAAAAAAATATCAAAGAATCACTTCTGGAAGTGGTTTATTCAATTCTTAAGAGTTTTAATCAAAATGTCTCTAAGTTCACAATAAAATCATAGAAACTTGATTGTTATCTTTCTGTTAATATTACCATTTTCAATGCATTCATTTGATGAGAAATGAAGCCATGAATGTACCTTGGGTCAAACAGAAAAGTCTAGTTGAAATTAGAAATTGTGTAGTTAAGCGATAGTAAGAGCTTGCTGTATCATTGCCTCTGAGATGTAACTAAAGTGAGAAAGAAACTAACTGACAATATTCAATGCTGGTAGTGATAACACCTTACTAAATATTTTATGCTTCTATTGCCTTGACTTTACTAGATAGTATCCCTCCCTCTGTGCAAATTAACCTGTAGCATTCTGCAGCATTCATTTCTGAATATGAAGAACATTGCCATTGTTAGGGGACAAAGATGGACCTTCATGGAAAGATGGAAACTGAAATACATGATAAAACATTTGTTTCCCTGATAAAATTTCAAGTTAAACAGATTATTAAGAATGATTACCACCACCTGAAATTACAACAAAAATAAAGTAAATTTTTATTTCATTGTATTGTCTTAAGAAATTTCTAAACATTTTCTTATGTTTTTGAATTTCATAGCTGCATGTGGGCTGTCAATTCACTTCTTGATATTGTTATTCTCAATATAGCAGCATCCTTGATGACTTATTTTGATACTGCTGGCATTTATAATTCCTTTATGAAAGAAACACCAGTACTAAAGTCATTCTGTTTTTATAAAAAAAAAAGTGACTATAATTAAAGAAAATTATATAACTATGTATTGCTTGCTGGAAAAAAAAATAAAAACAAAAAAGCATAGACATGTAGAAGAACTAGTTCTAATACCAGTAATACAGACACTAGTTTTCAGTAACATTATGTGCTTTCCAAATTTAATCATATTCATATTACTTATTTATCAAAGCAATAGAGCAGTTCATATACTTAGTATTAAATGACTTCCAGTGTTTCTCAAATTAGCCAAACATATAAAGAAATACCTATGTATAATTGTTATGATACTCAATAGTAAATCCAAGTGTTACCAGTTACACTTGCATCATGATTTTCTACTTAGGGAGAGCATTCACAAACAAGATTCTTTGAGTATCAATAGTGACACATGGAGGTATCCTTCTTGGAAAGCTATGAGGAACTGCTACAAAGAAGACTTTGGAAAATGGTCAGAAACTGAAAGAAGTTGGTCAACCCAAATTAATGCAAGGTCATAAATGCCACTAAACCCAAGAACCTGGTGGCCTGGCCTCTTTCTCCCCATGCAAGTCTTCTCTACATTTGTGGTCACTAGGAAAGGCCCCAACATGATATCTTTGCTATAGCCAGACAGTGATGAATACCAGTAGGATGGGCCACAGTAAAATCAAATCTAGCCCAAAACAGATTAATGACTATTGCAAAATGCTCAGGATCTACAGGGATGGTGTCTATACATCTTTATAGCTGGACAGAAAATCATTACATATAGAAGAACCAAAGAGACATGATCATGAAATTTAGCAAAGTTATCTCTGGACTTAGTGGGGTTTTGATATCGTTGGTAGATAGGCAATCCTAAATCATAAATGCTGGACAGGAGTAATGTGTGTTAGAGATCAACCCTCACATAAGGATGGGAATATAGTGACTATGAAAGACCAATCATCAAGTCCAGGATTAAAAAAAAAAAATAGTCTTATTTCTGTGAAGTTCCAGGTCTCAAATTCAGTCAAGACCCTGATGTATAGATAACATTAGTCAGCAGAATAATTGTCTCTCCATTGGATAACTGTCTCTACTCTGTGAAGAGCAATTATCTATGAAAACTTTTAAGCTAGAGAATCAAATTCTTTTTGTGTGTTAAGGAGGATTATGTGTGCATCAGTACATTAAATATTTTTAACATTATAGATAATTTACCATAGTAGAATAATTCACATTACAGTTGTTTAGCTGGGTAATTGACTTGGTTGAGTAGAAATTTTCTATGATATTGGCTATTAATATAAGATTCATCATCTTGAGAAATGATCAGGTTCTGAGATGAATCTAAGTTTTGTGGTGTGATACAATAAGCAGCCCCGTTGGGGAGATGATTATTAACAATGGGATAAAATGCTTGAACAACTTTTCTATAGACATTAATTAGCTTGAGGACCTCTGACCACAATTGCTTTGCAAAATGCCTTCAGACTTTTAATAAGGCTTGCAATGTCTTCCTAATAGGGACTTTTAAAATCCAGTGTAGCATGTTCATCTAACCATTTTCCCCAGTAAAATGCCTTTCACCAAGACTAATTCCACATTTCTTAGAATGCCTATTTCCTTGAGCTGAACTTTGACTCCTGCTCTGGCAATTTATTGGGAGAAGTTGCTCTGATAGTAAGCTTACTTAACATATTATACTGTAAAGTCCTGTAACGTTTGAAAATAGCTTGCAAAATGACACTAACTGATGCTGAATATTAACAAGCCAGAGAAAATTGCTTCAAGGGATGTGCTGGGTTGAATTCATAAGAAAGAGGGAGACAATAAGGAGTTATCAAAGGTCACCTCCAAAACAATACACTATCAGCAAAAGTCTATGGATTTATTGAGTGAGATTGATACATCAAATTTAAAACTTAAGGATGAATAGGTTTAGAGAGGTGCTGTTTTAATAACTAATTAAATTTTCTTAAAATAATTAAATTCTCCTTTTTTTCAAAATGATGTTTACTCAGAAATCTTTCCTGCACACAAAAGCTTCCTACCAAGGTGTTATAAACTCCCACACAGATGCCACCTAAACTTGCATAATTAGAATGGAAACTTGTAACAGAGAAGCCATTGTAACTAATAATGGTGAGTGACTACCAGAAGCTTGATTCTTTCTTTATTGCAGCCAAGGCTGCTAACGTGGCTTTTTATTATTTTCTCCTGAAAGCTTAGTCATTCTCTCAGCCTTCAACTGTTATCAGATGAAACCAGAGTTATGGATGGCTGTGAGCCCCATGATGTGGGTGAAGGAGCCTGAACTTGGGTCTTCAAGACCAGTAGATAACTACGAAGATGCCTTTTTTCTTCTCCCATCATTTGATGATTATAGAATTAATAACCAACAACCGGCCGGGTGGTGGTGGTGCATGCCTTTAATCCCAGCACTCGGGAGGCAGAGGCAGGTGGATCTCTGTGAGTTCCATACCAGCCTGGTATACAAGAGCTAGTGCTAGTTCCAGGACCCAGCCTTAATATGTGAGGAGGTTCTTAGTCTTGCTGCAACTTGATATGACATGTTTTGTTGATACTCATGGGATACCTGCCCTTTCCTGAAAAGAAATGGAGGGAGAGGAGTGGATTGGCAAGTGGGAGCAGAGAGGGGTGGGGAGGGACTAGGAAGAGAGAAAGGAAGGGAAACTGCAGTTGGGATGTAAAATTAATTAATCCTTTAAAAAGAATTTCAATACTCTTTAATAAGAGAACATTAAGACCAACATGGGTCCTTGTGTACCTACACTGAATTCATACCCTGTAGCCAATCCTAATGTTAGCCGAAACATGATAAACAAGCCACATCGGGAAGGCAGAAGGTCTTAGGAAGAGAAGAGTCTGAGAAAGCTTGCAACGTACAAGGCTTTTCATGAAGACTCTGCTGCCTGTTCTATAGACACCCACACTGTGGTGTTCAGTAAGCAGAGGGAAGGAGACAAAACAAGCCTTTAAGGAAGCCACGAGCTCATCATTCCACAAGAAAAGGTAATGATGGCTTTTCAGGGTATTGTTGCATTCGAGGATTGGATTGACAAGAACACAGAGTAGCATGAGGAGAGATACTTCAAAAATACCTGGCTTTGAAATACATAATTGAACAGAGAACAGAAGTGGATTCTAATGTAAGTAAAACCTCTAAATACACCTTTTTTCAAAAAAGTTAAATTATCAGGTAATAATGTACCCAAGGCAATTCATATTTCCTTACAAATTTTGTGATGAAAATAAAAATGGGTGGTCTTGTAGTCTGAAGTAATATGTACCTGTCAGAGTGCTTGGAGTATAATGCTGGTAGCATGCTGTATAGCGAGAGGCTCATGTGTAACTTTTCAAATGAGAAATAGATTCCTGTGCTTTAGAACTGCCTCAGGAAAGAAAGGCTGCCCCAGCTTACATGATGGTGGAAGTGTTATTTCTATGGAGTGTGAAAGGCATGAGTATACTGGAACCTGCCAGAAGTGCAAAAAAACACCCAAATGGTCCTTGCATGTCTTGTTAGTACTGACTCCAGCCAGGGCTACAAAGTGAGACCCTCTCTCAAAGCAAACAAAAGTTAAACAAAGCATTCCCTGTGTGGAAGTTCAGGTCTGGTGGACAAAGTGCTTTGTCGGTCTACAGACACTTAAGGAAGCATACCTTTGGAATTGTTTGGTATAATGTTAGTTGGGTGACTCTTCCCATCCTAAGATGAGTTCCTGGTCCATACACATCTTGCTCTGAGAAGAAATGAAGTTACTCTGTCACCTAGATGTCAATTTATAGGGTCAAGAAGGACCTAAATACTGAAGGTCAGGCTGGATCTCAGATCCAGTGCAAAGTGGTCTCTCTCCACATTACATAATATGTCCTACTTCTGACTTATACTGCAATGGTACTCCTGACTCGATGTCAGGTAAAGTGTTCACTTGACAATGAAATGCCATCTATTACCATAAAATATACAATAGAATTGAAGGTCTTGGGCCACAACAAAGCACCAGGCATGGTAACAAAAACAAAAGTGCTTTGAAATATGAGATGTTTCCATAGGTTGTTGTGTTCCAATATATGGTGACCCAGCTGGTGTCAACATTTGGGAAGACTGTAGAACGAAAGTCACCAAGAGCAGGCTTTGAGGCTTTATATCTGAGGCAGACTTTCTCTTTTCTGTGCCCTGATGCCAGCTCTCTGCTTCTGCCGCCAGGCATTCCTTACCTGATGCTGTGTCTTTCCTGATGTT
Organism: Phodopus roborovskii; assembly: GCF_943737965.1. Classification (NCBI taxonomy): domain Eukaryota; kingdom Metazoa; phylum Chordata; class Mammalia; order Rodentia; family Cricetidae; genus Phodopus; species Phodopus roborovskii. Next base: position 42,562 of record NW_026125164.1, on the reverse strand, counting down.
ATAGACTATACCACCATAGACTCTTAAGCTAAGACAAGCCGTTTATTTTTTAATTTTTGTTTTCCACAGTAGTTCCTCACAACATGGAGATAGTAAATAAAGCATAGTACATACTAAGATTCCACCACATCATACTATGACAGAACCCCTATTCTTCTCTATGGAGGCATTTTGTAACTATAGAAAGATATATCATAATTTTAGTTACTCTGTTTAATATTACCCAAGAATAATATAAATGAATGTATGTCATGTTTTGAGATGTGTTTTCTTGTGTTTCAAAATGGCATGTAAATTTCATACCTTGAAAGAATGGATAACTACCACAAGGATATCTCTTAAAAAAAAAAAAAGGTATTTATACATTAAAATGAATAATTTACTGCGAATTTCGATTTCTAACTGCTAGAAAGTAATGGCCCCCATGCCGAGTTCTTTTATTAGTACTCGTGGCCAGCTAGAAGAATAAGTAAAACACCAAATTCACTGCAGTAAGAAACTGAAGTGAGGGAAAGTCTGTGGGCAGTGAAGCACATCAAAGTGACTACTTGAGAGAATTAAGATTTCAAAGTAGAAGAATGTGTAATGAAATGGAAGCAAGCTTCCCCTGGTGGTGATGGACAGTGTGGGAGCAGGAATGGAGATTTGTGGTGGCTTAGTCCAAAGTAAACACAGGCATGCGGTTACTTTACTAAGGAAAAGTGGGTTTCTACAACAAACACCAGCCTTTGTAATTATGGATTAAACTCTAACAGAGAATATAGTGCTGCACTGACGTTTTCTGATCAACAGAGAATTTCCCTTTTCTATGCCGAGAATGACTACTCTGTCCTCTAGGAAAGAAATCAAAGAGAGACCTTGGCAGAGGGATTCCTGACATCTGGGTAGAAAATGCCTTGTCTTCCCTGGATACAGTAATGATGTGTTTTAGTCTTTGTAGGATTTATTTTATTCTTAATTTTGTACCTATGTGCGTCTTAGGAACAGGGTATGTGTATGCAGGTTCCTGTGGAGACCAGAGGAGAGTTGTAGGCTACCCAATACGAGTGAACTCGGGGGTCTTTTCTAAGAGTGGTAGGCAATGCTAAGGTGTAGCTCTGTCTCACACTTTATCTTTGTTTGAAAAAGGACTTTGGGAGCACATTCCCCATGGAGGGATACTCCCTTAACCTAGAGACAAACTGGAGGGCCTAGTTCCTACTCCAAATGACTTGAGAGATTTTGTTGATCCCTCCTGGAAGGTACCACCCTCCCTGTGGAGTGGGGTGGGTTGGGGGATGGGATGGGAGGGTGGTGGAGGCATGGTAGGGAGGGAAAGAGGGAGGGAGAAAGTGAGGGAAGGAGGGAGAGGGAACTGGAATCGATATGTAAAATAAGAAAAAAAAATAAGCTTCATTGTAGTGCTAACATCCAGGCTCAAAACTTATCAGAGTAAATTTGTGTAAATTAAAAATAAAATAAGTATGCCGTGTTTTATACTACACACAATATTCTAATTATTGAAAAGGCTACTTAAACTTACTTTAATATTTAAAAGTAAGTTATTTATTGCTAGGGCTATTTTAAACTTTTTCAATGTTCCTGCATATCAGCAGCATGTTTCAATATCAGCTTTCTCATCACAGAAACATCAATTTGCTTAATGAATCCTGAGTGTCTTATACATACACACACATGCCATTTCCTAATTGTTACACAATTATTTCTTGTCTACCTGTGGTTTTTGTTTGTTCCCATGTTAGAAAGCCTGGAGATATAACATAAGTGTACAGTTGGGTTTTTTGTTTGTTTGTTTGTTTTTGCTTTGATGTTTTGGGTACCACCATTCTTTCCCACAATACCTACTCCTTCCATCATCACAGTCATTATGTCCTGAGAGCTTCCACTTAGAAAATAATCCCTCTTCTCTTTCCCCTTCCCTCCCCTCTCTTCTCTCCCAGTTATATGAGAAAACATTATCTCTCCCAAGAGAATAATGCAACACAGCTTATGAAAGAGACTAGCTTCAAGTTCTAGAAGTTTTATTTCAGTTTACCATGTGGCCTTATAAAATGGGGTTGTTTACTTTAAAATCTTACTCAATGGGACTATTGAAACAAAACAAGCTAATTCTTTAAACAAAAAAAAAAAAACTAAATTTCCTGTGGAATATCAAGGATGTGATTTCAGAATAGAAACCTTTCTTCTCTTATTCTATCTTTTAGGAGGACATGGAGTTTCATCCAATTCAAAACACATTTTAAATTCATAAGGAAATTTACAATTCAAAATGAAACTGAAACTCTCAGAAGATGGACCAAAACACACCCGTTAATTCTAATAATACGAGAATAGAAGTTTACCAGAATGAATTCCCTAATTCTGTGATCATTTTTTTAAATTTTTTATTATTATCATTTTTTCTTATTTACATACTGATCCCCTGACTCCCCCCCCCCCTTCCATCCCATTCCCCACCCACTCAAAAGGGAAAGTGATGCCTTCCAGGAGGGATCATTAAAATCTGTCAAGTCATTTGGAGTAGGGTCTAGGCCCTCCCTCCTGTCTCTAGGTTAAGGGAGTATCCCTCCATGAGGAATGTGCTCCTCACCAGGAATACATCCTGATTCCACTGTCAGAGGTCCCTTAGACTGTCCAGGCCTTCTAATTGAGACCCATGTTCAGGGGCTTTGGTCAGTCCAATGCTGGATTCTAGACTGACAAAGTATCCCTCTGTGTGGAAGGGGATCCCAAAGCCCATTCCTCTACTAGGTATAAACACTGATCCACTACCAGAGCCCCCTTAGTCTGCCCAGTCCTCCTAACTAACACCCACGATCAAGGGGTCTGGGTTGGTGTTATGCTGCTTTCTTAGCTGTCAGACTGAGTCCATGAGCTCCCCCTAGTTCAGGTCAGCAGTTTCTGTTGGTTTCTCCAGCCTGGTGTTGACCCCTTTGCTCATCACTCCTCCCTTTCTGCAACTGCATTCCAGGAGTTCAGCTCAGTGTTTAATGCTGTGGGTGTCAGCTTCCACTTCCATCAGCTATTAGATGAAGGCTCTATGATGGCACATAACGTAGTCATCAATCTCATTATTGGGGGAAGGCCATAAGGTAGCCTTTATACTATTGCTTAGATTTTTGTTGGGGTCATCCTTGTAGGTCTCTGGATATTTCCCTAGTGCTAGATTTCGCTTTAAACCTATAATGGCTCCCTCTATTATGGTATCTCTTTTCTTGCTCTTCTCTATTCTTTCTCTGACTCATTCTTCCTGCTTCCTCATGCTCACCTCTCTCCTCCTCTTCCTCCTAACTCCCTCTCCCCTCCACCTATGCTCCCAATTTGCTTGTGAGATCTTGTCCCTTTCCCCTTTTTCAGGGGACAATGTATGTCTCTCTTAGCGTCCTCCTTGTTTCCTAGCTTTTCTGGTGGTGTGGATTGTGGGCTGGTAATCCTTTGCTCTATGTCTAAAATTCACATATGAGTTAGTGCATACTGTGTTTGTCTTTTTGTGACTAGGTTACCTCACTCTGGATGTTTTTTTTTTTTTTCTAGTCCCATCTATTTGTCTGAGAATTTCAAAATTCCTGACCTGGTTAGTACTTGGATGAGAGACCGTGATCATGTTTTTACATGTCAAAATTGTCACACAGCATTATCAAACACATAAAAATAAGTAAAATAGATTCAAAACTGATACAGTGAAAGTATATACATCTGTAACCATTAAGAGAATATTGTTTTGGAGGTGAATTTGCTTGGCCATATCTATTCATGAAAGCTTTGTCTGAGCAATTTGCAAAATTAACTCTATAATCTAAGAAGGAACAAGGAAGTTGCTAGATGTCTGCATTCCTGCACAGGGGCTCCCTTTGAGGATGGAAAGTGGGAGTCAATGGCTCATAAGAGCATTGCATAACTTTAATAACATTCGTTAAGTAACTCAGGCTTAAAGAGCATAGGGCTGGGCCAGGTCTTTCATATGTATGGTGGAACAGTTGTCACTGTTCATCTCTCTAGTCAAGAGAACCCACCTTCATTCCTGCCTATCAAGGTACAATGTAAGCTGTACCAGTCAACATGCTTTCATTCAGGAAGTCCTTTACCAGTAAGCTTTTTGAAAGCCCTTTCTAGAACTCCATATTTGCTCAGGTCCTATCAGCAGGAGCTGGTAGCTCTCTGTGCTCAACATGTTATTCTCTTTAGACCAATGTGCTTCTGGAAGACTTTTGGAGTTATTTTTACCAAAAATCAGAAATGACTTCATCATTTGAAAGCCATTTCATACTTTCATATTCCAAAAAAATAAAAAACAAAGCAAACAAACAAATAAAAACATAGAAACTCACAGGAATGGGAAACAAATGAAAATCATAAAGTGTAATAAGTATTTCAGATGTGTACACATGTACACATGTGCTTGGCCTGGGCTGGACTGGAACCCTGGTGGCTTATGCCAAAAATCATATGATTCAACCAGCTTCCCAGTTACCCAGTGGAAAATCTTCAGGAGTGTGCAACTTCATAGATCTTGACAATGGTTCTTGCGAATGTATAGAATATATCAGGAAACAAGCCAAACCACAAATCAGTTTTGTTGTTAAATTTACCAAGTGGGACTTACACCCCAGTGAATTCAACTACCTTAGAAACTTGTGGCTAATCTGTGAAGAAATTAGTAGTTGTCATTTAGGAAAAAACAATAAATAAAGGCAAACATAAAGACAAACTGCCATAGTTTTGAAAATATAACACATTAAAACTAAAGTAGAGAAAGTGGAGTGATACCCCAAAATCAGCATTAATTTCACTGTACTTGTTTTCTTTTTAAAATTATTTTAACAACATTCAGAAAACACCCTTGGAGGCAGAGAAACCGGGACTCTGCCCAGCATATGCACATCATCTGAAAAAGATGCCTAGGTATATGAAGTGGTGATCGTGATGGCTGCGTGAAATTAAATTACATAGTGCCCAAGAGGACAGAGTTGTAGCTGAGACTTAATTAGTTACTCTTATTTGCTTAAAAGTAGGTACCTGTGAGACTTATAACCCATGCAGTCATCTGTTGACAATGCCACAGTGATGAGACGTTAAAACATTCAGCATAATTTATGTTTTAGTAGAACTGACCATTCATATGTATGTTCCCACACTAATAGAATCATACAACTTCTGTTAGTGCCCTAGCCTTTTGGAAGCTTGCTGCAAAGAGTTACCTAATCTTGGTTTGGTCTACCAAATACATAAGAATTAATACTGAGGAGGGGGTGGAGTGATGCTTCAACTTGTGAGACCATTTACTGCTTCTGCAGAGGATCTGGGTTCACTCCTAGAACTTTATTAGTTCACAACCATCCTTTACTCCAGTTTTAGAAGATCAGACATCCCTTTATGGCCTCTGCAGGCACCAGGAGTGCACGTGGTATACATATATACATTCAGGCAAAACAGTTCTATACATAAATAAAAATAATTAAATCGTTACCAAAACCTCAAAACTGATTAGCAAGCTGCAATGGTTTTGGAGAACTAGGTGCAACATTTTGTGAAGGCTCTATGCCCATTTTGTGCTATTTTATTTCTACTTTCAATTGCTATTTCTATCCCTTTGTCATTCATGTATAATGGTAAATACCATGAGTATGAATTATTTGTCAAATATATGTATGACAAATATTATTTGATAGAAAATGGTTTGTTTCTTAGCTTTCTTTTCTTTTATATATATATATATATATTATTTAATTTTATATAACAAAGTCCAATTAAATGAAAACAAACATTTATACACAATATTTGGGAATTTGTGCGTCGTTCTTTCCAAACTACTTCCTGCTGATAAGGGGCGCTGTCTTGGGGGATTCGAAGAAGATTCAGATATCCTAGCTGTAGTCTGTAGGGCTGTTTTGTCCAGCTGTTTGGAATGTAGGATCATCTTAGCTTTCTTTTCTTAATTTTTTTTTTACATTCTAATTCCAATTCCCTCTCCTCCTATTCCTGCCACCTCCCATCTTCTCTTCTGAGAGGGTAAAGCCTCCTATAAGAAGTCTACTAAATCTATCCCATCATCTCATATAGGCAAAACCAAGGTACCTCTCCACCCCCATATCCCTGCGTCTCGGCTGGACAACGTATCTCTCCATATAGAATGGGCTCCACTAAATCAGTTTGTGCATTAGAGTTACATCTTTGTCTCACTGCCAATGACTTCATATAGTGTCCCAGTCTCACCATTGTCACCTATATTAAGGGAGTCTAGTTGGGTCTTATGTAGGTTCCCCATTTGTCAGAACTGAGTCAATGATTTCTCACTAGCTCAGGTCAGCTGATGCTATGGGTTTCCCCATCATGGTCTTGACTCCTTTGTTCATATTACCGCTCCTCCCTTACTTTGATTGTACTCCAGGAGCTTGGCCCTTTGGTTGGCTGTGGATTTCTGCATCTGCTAGAATCTGTTTCTGGAAGAGGGTTCTATCTTTTCTGGGGTTGTGGATTGTAGGTTGGGTGTCTTTCCTTTATGTCTGGTATCCACTTATGAGAGAGTACATACTATATTTAGCTTTCTGTGTTTGGGTTACCCCATTCAGGATGTTCTTTTTCTAGTTCTGTCCATTTGCCTGCAAATTTTGAGATGTCATAATTTATTACTGCTGAGTAGTGCTCCATTGTGTAAATATAACATTTTTCTTTATCCATTCATCAGTTGAGGAGCATCTAGGTTGTTTCCAAGATCTGGCTATTATGAATAATGTTGCTATAACATAGTTGAGCAAATGTCCTAGTGGTGTGAATATGCCTCCATGGGGTATATGCCCAACAGTGATACTGTAGGGTATTCTGATGAATCACTATATTGACTTCCACAGTAACTGTACAAGTTCACACCCTCACCAGCAATGGAGGAGTGTTCCCCTTTCTCCACATTGTCTATAGCATAAGCTGTCACTGGAATTTTTTTATCTTAGCCATTCTGATTGGTATAAGATGGAACCTCAGAGTGGCTTTGATTTGCATTTCCCTCATAACTAAGGATGCTGAGCATTTCCTTAAATGTCTTTCCACCATTTGAGATTATTCTGTTGTGAATTATCTGTTTAGATCTTTTTTTTAATTGGATTATTTGGTAGTTTAACGTGTAGTTTCTTGGGTTCTGATCAGTGGCCGTTTGAAGATAAAGATGCAACTAAAATATTAAAGATGGCTCTCCTGAAGTTGAAGCTTCTCTCTACTAAAAGTATATCCTCCAAGTGAGGAAATGGTTGTGTATAAATAAAATCCATTGCCTGTCGACTACAGCTATAAAAGGGAGCAGATGACAAATGGACCTCACCAAAGTCTGTGACACTCTTGATACGTGCAAACTTCAAGATTATTCCCCTGCTTAAGAGTAATAAAGAACATGGCAGTGTTATTTGATATAAAATTAGGGGTCAATGGATAACTTCAAGGCCAAATCCTGTTCAATTCATTCATTGTATTCATTATGTGTAGCTTAACACCATGAGGCATTTTAAGTAGTTTGGGGACTGTATTTTCACAAGAATTTATTATCTAAATATCATTTCCCTATACTCCATTGCTCGACAAACTGCAGAATCACTTAAACATCTCACTAAGATTAAACAATCAGCTTACACTATACAACTACATGCAAGCCAGAGAAACAAACACACCCTCTAAGTGGAGAAGAAAACTTGTGGATGAAAGGCTTCCTGGTGCATATTAAGTTCTTAAACATTTTCCCTGAGTAAAACTTAAGTTCCATGAGGAATGGCCCATGGTACATTGTTTTTTTCTGTATCTTTGGGATCTGGGACAGGGATAGGAACTCAGTCCATTGGTTATTGAGGCAGGTGATAATTTCCTTTTCTTCCCTTCCCTTCTCTCCTTGGTAGGGCACAGTCATAAAAACACTACATGAACATGCCAGTGTGTGTGTGTGTGTGTGTGTGTGTGTGTGTGTGTGTGTGTGTGTGTGTGTGTGTGTGTGTGTGTTGCTTTCTCTGATTTTGTTAGTTTTGTTGGCTCGGATCACAGATCCAGGAATAATGGTTGTTTCACTGTAGGACACAAAAGGCAGATGGTACCTTTTGGACTTTGAGAAAAATGTTCATGAAAAATGGCATAACAAAACATAGGGAAACAGAAATTTCATGAACAGTGTGTGTGCCCTTGTTTTGTCCACATCAGAGAATAGGAAAAAGCTGAGATGTAAAATATCTGAAAATAGGCAGTTGCTACAGTTGGCAGCAACCAAGAGCCTCGTTCTGATTACCAGAGGCAGTGTCCTATCACCAGGCTCTCTGAGCATGCTCTGTTTTGTGCTCCTTGTTGTGAGGATCAGTGCACATTGGAAACTGGACTCTGATATCTTTGTAATGTGCCTCTTCCTTGAGCTCTGCTTCTACTTTGCCACAAAGTCCATGAACTAGGAAACACAAGATTCTTTCTCAGCCACCTATAAGTGCTATAGCATCTTTCCAATTAAATTCTACTGAGATGAGTAAATGGAAAGCACAATCCAAATATCACCAGGATAAATGGCTTCTCACAACCCCTTTATTCAGTGTTACTTAGTCTGCCATGTTTTAGAGGGCATTCTGCCCTGGACTTTGAAACCCCAGCATGTAAACCCTTTGAATCTGTTTTTCAATGTTACTCTAAACTCATTTTGATTTCTCTTCTCATCTAGAACATTCCTTATATTATAACCTTAGAATTCTCTTGCTTTGATCTCTCTTTACCATTTATCCCCTGCTCTCACCCTGTGATTTGGGACTTATATCTTTCTGTCACTGAAGACCTTTGACGACAGACTAGTTTGAGAAAATAAATACCTTCTTTAGCTACATCTCTTCCTGTAACCTTCAGATACACCCCCCCGCCATACACACACACACACACACACACACACACACACACACACACACACACTATGACTATTACTAAGTTCCAACTCAAAGGTCTAAAATAAAGTCTGCTTTCTTGACCTTTAAACCACCCCCTCCTTTCTCGATGCCCTTCAATGACACAGCTTACTAACCTTTTAACATAAGCAATTCACCACCATTCATTTATTTACAGACCTTCCACTCTCAGTCTTGAAGGTCTGTAAATACTTCTTCACCTGGCCATTCAGCAGGTATCTGCATTGCTCATCAGCATTTTTTTTTTCCTGGCACTTAAAGATAAAAAGCTAATATTTGTCTCAATCTTGTAGAGATAAAGAGTAAGCAAAGTTTGATTGACTCCTCTTTAAAATAAAAAATGAGCCTGGATATCCATTCTGCCCAGTTCTCTTGTACTTGACAAGTGACAAATAATGTTTCAATATGACTTGACCAGGATAGGGTCCCAAGGCATCTTATGCTAGCTACTGTGCTTTCTATGTCATAAGGAGACACTTTCCAGAAGTTTCTTAAACTTCAGCCATACTTCTAAGTATTCCCTTTAAAAACTCTCACAAATAAACTCTCGGCTAAAGGCATATGCTCTTTGAAGCTCCTTGGGACATGTTCCCACAGTCAGTTTTTTCAGGGAAAAGTTTTCTCTTTCTCAAAATCCCAGGTGAATTCACAATGGTACTATGTAATGTGTTCACGTCAAAACAATCACTTCCTGCTGACCAGTTCCAACTCTGTTTTCCAGACACACTGGACATACCATTTACTGTTCAAAATTTAAAAACTAATTGTGTTCATTTATTAATTTATTTTTCTATGTGCAAAGAAGGAGGGAGCATGCTTGAACATCAGAAGACAATTTGCAGGAGTTGGTACTGTCCTTTCCCCATGTGGGTTCAGGAACTGAACTCTGGTTTTCAGGCTTTGCAGCAAGCCCCTCTACTCACTGACCTTTCTCACAAGCCCTCACATTCAAAATTCATATCTCTGTTTCTCAAATAAGTGCCCACTACAGAGCCTTGACACATCAGGTGAACGGCAGATCTTTGTAAAGTGAATGCTTACCACACTGGGTTTGGCTTCTTGTTTAAGTGCTTTAAAGGTTTCAGTTTTAGGAAATATTTTGTACATGGCAGTGTTAAATACTACCCTTCAATATACTGCTCTTCTTTGCTAAAGACTGTTACCAACCAAAGTTTCTCATGTAGCCTTGTCTGGCCCCTCCCCCTTGCTAAGAACTTGGTGTCAGCTGTACTCTTGACTTACGTGTGAATGCCAACATGCTGCCTCATGAAACATATTAAGAAACAGTGACACTTCTCACTCCCTCTGCTAGACCTGCACTTGGATTTCTTCAGGACTTACTAGGCTAGTGCTCAGTTGAAACATAGAGTGATTATTTATTTTTAGTCCAGAAAAACATATATGGTCAATATCTCCATTCCCAAGAGGAAAAACAGGAAAACTCTTGTAACACCAGCTGTTTCCCTGAGCCTGGGAAGACTTAGCAGACCTCCTTGTTCCTGCCTCTCCCTAATGTATTTTTATCCAGAAATGAAGCAATGATCACAAATTCCTCCCCTGTGAGACATAACACATGCTGTGTGACACCTTGAAATATTCTTGTTGTGACTTTTAGGATCATTTAAAATAATGTCTGGTGTGCTGTCGCACTGTGCAGCGGCTACAGAAACCAACAGCCTACATTTAAAAAGCTACAGGAAAGAATTTTGATTGTTTTTACCCTCAGTAAACGATATGTGTGAGAAGATAGGCCTGTTTAACCTGATTTCAGTATATCTCAGTATATTCATGCATTAAAAACTTGGCATAGAGGTTGACTACAATTTTTATGTATTTATATGTCAGTTCAAAAATTATTAAAATACCTATGAAGATTATTGTGTGATTATATAAATCAAATAAGAAATAATAAAAATCTGGAGTTTGAGTCATTTATTTATATAATTGCTTAATGCATCTCCTTTAATGTCAAATATGTATGTTTGTTTAGAGGAATATAATTTCTCTACAAAGAAATATAATAAAAATGATATCCATGGACTCAGCCCCAAACTTAGAATTACTAATAAAATGTATTACCATATAAGTACTTTCCACAGAAAATCTTTTCCCTTCTGCTCTGAAATTTCATTGGTAGCTATTTATTTTATAGTTTAATTTAACCATATTTCTATGTATTCCACAACAATATATTGTGAAATTCTGCTTATTTATGTCTTTATAGAAATTCTATATTCTGTAGGCAGTCATCTACATTGCCGTTTCTGACTAAATGACAAGTGTTGCTGTGTGATATCTTCTCTAAATTGAAACATCCCTTCCTAGAAGGAGGAGGGACACACTCACCCCAGTAAGTTCACAGTTTCACTGAGCTAGCCTTGTGTAGAATTGTGTCTTTGGTCAGTTGTTCATGCTTATCTAAGGTTGATGTTTATTTACATAGGCCCAGGAAAGAAATGCAATACAATTGGCAGCTGAATGAAATCCTAGGGTGACCATCCTCATCTACTTGGTATAAAGTCCTATCTCTTTGATGGATAGGTCTATCAAGAGGATATAGGGGAGGCCTGGAGAGATGGCTCAGAGGTTACGAGCACTGACTGCTCTTCCAGAGGTCCTGAGTTCAATTCCCTGCAACCATATGGTGGTTCACAACCACCTGTAATGAGATCTGGTGTCCTCTTCTGGCCTGCAAGCAGTAATAAAAAATAGGGGCTCCTTAGAACTATTGAAGGAGTAGGGAATTTATTACATTTCTTGAATGGAACACACATAGGACAAGACTATAAATAGGCTATGATGTCAGTTGTGTGGTAAGCTTCACATTCAGTGGGAAATGTTGATAGAAGGGATCAAGACAAGTAATAGGACAAGCAAGTGATGCTCAGCTGCCTTTCCAGAAAGACATGCCCATGCAAGAGTGGAATTAGAATGGCAAAAAGACATGCATATTCTATTCATTGCATTACCCCCTAACTTGGTAGGAAAAATAGGGGGAAATGATGAGATGTGAGTGTTGGCTTGCTGCTTGTAACAGTTGAAAGGTTGCAAAGGAAAGCGAATGCAAATTAGATCTATGTTAAAGAACCCTTCCTGTGATTAAACAACTTGAAACTTATGGGAGAAATGGTTATGGAAGAGGAAGTAAACATAGAAGAGAGGATAGAAGATATCCTTCTTATCTGATCATTAATATCTAGGAAGGAGAAATCCATAGTCACATGTAGACATGCCATTGGGGATGTAAGCAATGGGCATTGAGAAAAGAGATGGTAGGTGTAATAGAAGACATGCCTCTGTTGAGATTTTCTCCATCTAGTTGCAGTTTCACTGAACCAGTTTCTCTCCACCCAATTGGGTCCCCACAGCTGCTATGAAATAACCACTCCCGGAGTTAATATCTATTTATAATTGTTTGGCTATTCAGTTAGGTTTCTTACTGGCTAGCTTTCTGTTAATTACTAAACCATAACTATTAATCTGTGTATCTCCACATGGCCTTAACTTACTGGACAATGCCCGGGTGTCTTACCCTTCCAATAACTACATGGCATCTCTCTGACTCTACCTATTATCTTTCCCTATCCCTGTTTGGATTTTCTGCCTGACTAAAGCCTGCTTGTTCACTGGCCAAAGCAGCTTTATTCAATAACCAGTAACAGAAACATATTCACAGCATACAGAAGGACCTCCCACATCATCCCTCAGGTCTGATTTTAATGCAGAGAAGGAAAAGTCTATTAGTCAGTGTGCATGTGGCTTCTTAATATTAGCCTGCTACAAGAAACAGGTGATCAGGGAGTACTTGGCATCTGAACTGCTTGCACTAGGAAAGACCACCCCCTCCTCATGCTCCTCCTCCTTTGACTGCGTGTATGCATGTACACATGCAGGAGTACACACACACTGAAGTCACAGAAGGACACCAGGTGTTATATTCCTTCTTCACAGCCATATTCCCTTGAAAGAGGTTCTCTCACTGAACATGGCATTCAGGTTTTCCAAGTAGGCTGGCTTGTGTCAATCAAGCCCACTGACACCTCTATAACACTGGGGTTACAGGTGTAACTGACCACATTTAACATTTTTGTGTGTGCACAGGGATTTGCACAGATACTCAGGGTTGAGCAAGTGGTCCTATCTGCTAAGCCATCCCTTCAGCTCCAGGGAAGCCCTAAACAAGCATCAATAGGGCCTCTCACAGCCTATGGACTATGATATAACCTCGACAGAGGTTGTATGTGCTTTATTAATTCATTCCTTCATCAATATTTGATAATACTAAATATCCCCCTGACAATCAAATCAGTAACAATTAGTAGTTTAGCATGGACTAAATTTGCAGTTTCACAATTGCTTAAGATGTAAAGCATAATTTAATTTATTTATGAGGAATCTGTGTTCCCATTTCTGTGAAGTATATGCTCATATTGTTTGACTCTTTTTTGTACTGGGTCCTTGTTTTTGCTTAATGGCTTGTAGAAGTTCATTACGTGTGTTGTTGGTACAATACTTTTGTTAATTTAAAGTGATATATGTGACTCTTTTTCATTTTTAGTTCGTTCTTTCACCTTCTTCATAGTAGCTATTGATGAGGGGAAAACTAACTTTAATGTAATCAAATTTATCAAATTATGGTTTCTCCTGTCATTCTAATAGTTTTAAGTTTTCTTTTATTTCCACGTGTCTAATCAAGATTTTTATTGTCTTTGACTAAGAATAGAATTTTGTATTTTCTGCATAGGTATTCGGCATTCTTCAAAGGAATTATTGAATTTATTGTTTTCATTATTCTCTGGAGGTATTGCAGTCATACATCAGTTTTGAATGCTTGCTGATCCTGTGACCCCTTTCCTATTTTTATAAACTATCCAATACATCTCTCAGCCAGGTTCCTATTAGACAATTTGTTCCTTATGAGGCTACCATTCTTTCTGTTTCTGTTCATGAACTCTCGTTTCCTTAGTGAACCTTAAGAAATTGTTAGTTCAGGGTAGTTTTTTCCTACTGAAACACCAACTTTGTCTGGTTCACTCTAAAATAATCATTTCAACCTCTGCTCTGCTATCTTTAGCCCTGAAATCAGTTTTGGTCCATGAATACACAATCTTCTCCTAACACTGTTCTTGGCTTTAAATGAAACCATGGCATATTTCTAGAGATAGGGACTCTTAAGCAAGTTCAGGCTTCTACAGCTTCTACTCACCTTTATTTTCATCTCTCATTCATGTTTAACCTACACATTTGCTTTCTCTTGAATGATTTTTTTAAAGACAATTGAAACAGCATTTGCTCCCTCACCTACCAAGCAAGTTGCTAGTTTCAGGAATATCCCTTAATTATCCTCCATTAAGCTTTTTCAACATCTAGTTAATTTTGTCTTTTTAGGCTATTTCACAGTTTCCATTTGTGTTTTCAGTTGCTTCAAATCAATCCTGCATTTCAGCACAATTCTTTGTTATCTTTTATTTCCAAGATTATACTATTTCTCCCTTCTTCTTCCCCCCTCTAAGCCTTCCCATTCACAATCCCCCCTTGTTCTCTTTTGAAGTCAAGGCTTCTTTTTTTTCATTAATCATTGTTACATTCATATACATATATACATATGTACTCCTAAATAAAACTTGCTTAGTTTGCACAATGTTGCTCATATGTATGGTTACTGGGCTTACCATTTGGTATTGGGTAACCACTTCCTGTGTTCTTCCCTGATGAAGAATATTCCTCCCACTCTCAGCATTCCTTGGTTACCTATCGTCTTTTGTATAGCATTGAGGTCCCATGTCCACTTTGGTATCCATCGGTGCTTTTCATGTCATCAGCTTGGTTCCCAAACTGTGTGGCTCAGGAATGGAGGAAGAGGGAAGACAAGTAGCTAGTGAATAAAAGTTTGATGTTATACAGAATTACCCCTGCATATGTCCGGCTAAGTCCCACCTAATTGACCCTACTCGAGAAACAACCAGAGTTTTTAAAAGATATGCAAGAGACGCTACCACAAAGCACTGCAGCATGCTGAAAGTCAAGCAGACAGGTAAGAGGCTGTATTTGAAAGAAGGGCATGGGGCATGTTGTACTTCTCACTTCATAAATTATTTTCCACGAAGGCAGGCCATGATTATTGACAAATGAGGTGATAAAAATCTTTGCTAAAAATCAAGTGATAATTCTGGCATGCAAAACTAGAAGATAACGTCCAGAGCAAGGCTGGCTAAGTGAGAAACATAGGACATAGCTGTGAGAAACAAGTAGAAAGAGTCTCAGAGCAGCAAGATGTAATCTGTGGGTGGGCTCCAAATCTTTATGGTAGAGACTCAAAGTAGCAAAGCTCAGGTTGAGAACTGACCTGGGGGGGGGATTATTATGTAACTAAATGCCACACAGGTTGCTGTTTGAAGCCTACAAAGTAGATTCATTTAAAACAACAGCAAACAAAACAAAGTAAAAGTTAACAATCTTGCATATTTTGACAGTATCTAATCGATGCTTAGAACACAAAATTATTTGACACATTGTAAGGACAAAACAAACAAACAAACAAAACAAAAAACAAAGGAAAAATGCAAAATGGTCCAGATATTGCAATTAATATTCAAATATGCCAGTGCTACTGTTAGAACTATACACAATGATCTAAAGAAAGTATAGTTCTAATGAACAGAAGAAAAATCTTCGTACATGTGTATATGTGCTATGTGACTATGCGTGTGTGTATACACTTATGTGTGGAGGCCAGAGATCAATCTTGGTTGTCACTTCTCAGGAGCCATCCACCTCATTTTTTGAGACAAGATCTGAGGTTGTTAATTAGGGAAGGATAGCTGGCCAGCAAGTCACATGAGTCCCCCTGCTCTGCTTTCCCCAATAGTGAAATTGTAGGCATACTACCACATCCTACTTTCTACATGGGTGCAGGGGATTGAATTCAGGTCTCCATGCTTCATTATTACTGAATGATAAACAAATAAATAAATCTTAGTAGACAAAAGGTAAATAGAGAAAAACAACATGTCAATTTCAGAGTGGAAAAAAACAGCATCAGTTATAAAAGCTTCATTGAATAGGTTGATTGGTAGAATGACATCAAGAAAGGAAAGATAAAATGAACTTGAAGTTGAGTTGATTTTCATAATAAAATCTGGAGGTGACTTTTGTGGTTAGGTTAGGTGTTACCCAAAGGTCTACTGGTTAAAAATGTTTATCTCTGAGTGTTATTTTCAGAAGTGGGAGAACTTCTGGAATCCCACAGGAGGTTCTTAGGTGACTGGGAACAGGCCTTCCAATGGTATTATGCAATACTCACTTCTTTCACCTAGGTGAATAGGCTTTCCCATAATTTCCCTTTCATTGTTGCCAGGCAACCCCACCAGAAGTCTCAAGCAATGGTCCATCCAGTATTAGAGAGGATGATCAAATCATCCAAAATAACCATTTCCTCTTTATAGGTGAATTGTCATGGATATTTAGTTCTGGTAATTAGAAGCTGGTTAAAACAGTGACGGAGACAAAGTAATTAGAGAAAGTGATCCGGTCCTTAGAGAATAGAGGGGCCTTAATACATTATTACATACATTCACAATCAAAGTTTGAACAGGAAAGAATGGCGCCTGACTTATTGGCAAGCATACCCTTAAATGCAGAAAAAGCAAAGTTGCCAACTCCAATTTCTATATTAAGCAAAACTTGTTTCCATTGATCAAGAGGAAGTAGAAATTTTTAAGATAGAAGAGAACTAAGTGAAATGTTCTCTAGCAGAAGCACACTGTCTGACATACTAAAGTTCCTCAGACTGAAGATAGGTTATACCAAGTAACTACTTAGCATCTACACAATGGTAACACTGGATCCACATAAGTGGCTGTTTCCTTTTTAATTTATTTAAAGTATATAACCATTTAAAAGGAATAGTTATGATGTTTTCATGTGAAATTTAAATACTATGCATTTCAAATGCAATATGACAAAGACGTACAAAGTATATGAAGATGTATGGGCTTCATCGGTTACTAGGTTTCTACATTTAATGTGAAGTGTTTCTTAAGAGTAAGAGGGTGAGGCTGCCAACATGTTGGAGGGGCTAAAGGTCCTCATCATCAATACTGATGACTTCAGTCCCATCCCAGAGATCCAAATGGTAGAAGGAAAGAATCAACCCCCACAAGCTTTTGTCTGACCTCCACACATAAATAGATAAATATTGAAAAAGTTAGTGATTACACAAAGCTGGCTATGGAGACACCTGGATAGCATACATGTTTAGCATTGCACCATGCACAACAGCTACAAAATGGAACCAGCTTAGATGCCTAGCAAAAAAATGAATCAATAAATAATATAAAAATGTGACAGCACACACTGTAGAATTTTATTCACCACAAATAAGAATGAAATTATGTCATTTGAAGGAAAATGCAGTAATCTTGGGGAAAACTAGGATGAAAATAAAAGGGGACTATTAAACTATTCAGGGACTGTAGAAATGGAATGACACAAATGGAAATGAGATTAGAATGCAGAGAATAAATCCGAAGTACATTATCTGAACTTATGGATGTACCATAAAGAAGAATTCTCTTTGTAAAACACACACACACACACACACACACACACGGGAGGCATCTGCTGCAGTGGTCACATGAGTGTAAGATCCGACTGTCCTAAAGATGAAGTATATAACTACAGGGAAAATGGAGTCTTTATTATGATATAATTAATTCTTTAGGGGCATAAATAATCATGAATACATATGAGCCTAACAACAGTGCTCCAAATGGATATCAACTAAAACATGAAAATTCTGAGACAGAAATCTTGTGACAATATCACAAGAGACTTAGACCTCTATGTCTTGAAAATTGATGGAGCCAATAAAAATATCAGAAAATACATAAACAACATAGGTAGTTTTATAAATCACCATTCCTTTGGTATTTATAGAACAGCATATCAATAGCTATAAAATACATGCTCTTTTAATTGTGCATGATGTATGTTACAACAGGCTACATTCTAAGTCATAAACTGCTTCATTGATGTATAAAAGTGAAATCTAATGATCTCTTAGAAAAGTAAAAGAACATAAACCTGTCAGAAATATATCTATGACATCTAGGACACCAATATTTGTAAGTAAACAATACATGTGGGTTATAGAAGAAATCAAAAGGAAATTAGAAAGTATATTGTTAGATAATAGTGAACACACAATATTTCAGCATTTTGGGAGGTATACCTCTAGTTAGACATCTGTTTTTATTATAAAAGAAAAAATCATCAATAATATATTTGCTAGCAAAGGGCCAAATAATTGTTAAAATAGGCAAAAAGAAGAAAATAACACTTATAATAGCAAAAAAACCTAGTGAAATTAAAGGAGATAAATAATCAAAGGAAAACATGGGGTTTGTTTATTAAAATTATATATAGAGCATATACAACACAGATAATATATGCTGTACACTACACATAAGATATAATACACAACATATATTATGTAATATATGTAACATATATATTATATATGAGTTCCATATATATGGAATTGATCAGTTTTTAATAGTATAATATATAAAACAGACATATGTTACATATAATACATAATATATATACACATATATTCCATATATATGTATGCACACATATATATACATGAGCACACATATGTATTCATCTAATACAATTATATATATACATATATATATATATGTGTGTGTATATATATGTATGCATATCTATATATATGTGATCAGTTTTTATTCAGATGAGCTAAGAGGAGAAAAAACAAACTTCCATCAAAGGATGCAATAAGGAGGAAGATGAGGGTTCTACAAAAATACTGTAGTTTCAGAGTTATTAAAAGGAAAAAAGCCATCCTTGGCAAGTTCCATTATTGTATTCTGAAACTGTGTTCTGTGTAGCAACACTGGTCTGAGAAAAGTATCTTCACTTCTCTATGTACAATTTTCCAGGCCTCTTTGCTCATTAGTTATACAATATACATACATGTGCATGTTATCACACACATGCATTCATGCACACATATACATGCATTGACACATATACAAATATAAAAACACACTATATATACTATACACGTGTATACACATATGCACAAATATATATACACATAAACACTCTACACACATCCATAGACACATATACAATACTACTTACACATGCACACATATATATGCATACATTCATGACACACACACACACACACATATATATACACAAGCATTCACATATACACACATGCATATACACACAAGTGCCATTGGTACACTATCCTGTTATGCATATAATCACAATAGCCCAGCTTCAGAAACTTCCTTGACTAAAGAGCTTGGTGCTGTATTCTTGTGTGCCTTCTGTCCACCTTTGGTTAGTTACTAATCCTGCAAGTGAGAAGAAAGCCTTGATTCATTTCAAATAGACAACTGAGCAGCCCAGGACTTAAATCAAGATATTTAGCAGATTTCCCCTACAGTGAGAATTCATGGGAAACTGCTGGTAATGGAATGAAGCCTTCATGGGTGCTGATCACTTAGGAATCAGGGCAAGAGACTCAACTAGGAGAATGGGGAACTAGAAAAAGTGGGAGTTTTTTGAAAGAAATGGGAAACCAGGCCTGCAGAAAAGAATTAAAGGCCACTGCCAGCTCGTGTGACTGGCTGGCTTCTGGCTCCTTGTAGTTTGTCCTTTCTGACATAGCAAACTAGACATGAGAGGGTAAAAGAGTGACTGATAGACAGCACATCAGGAAGTAGATGCTAAATACCTGCACATTTTGCCTTAAAAAGAAACCCAGGTTAATTACTCAGATACCCAGCTCCACCACAGAACAGCCTTGGGTATCATGAAGGCAGGAAGCCACTACAAGGAAACACACCTTGTGTCACAGACTGAAGCTTTAAAAACATGTTGTGCCCAAGTTCCTTGTGTTATTCATTCTTCCCCTTCATCTGTCTTTATCACTGCAACAAAACACCCAGAGAAAAGCAACTTTAAAAGGGATAGGTTTGTTTTGGCTCACAGTCCATCAGGGACAGAAGGGGGTCATGGAAGTAGACAGGTAAGGCAGCGTGTGAAGTTATACCTGTGGACAGGTAGCAGCTGGAGATGGCTGTTGTTCTTGAATTCCCTTTCTCCTTTTTATTTAGTCCAAGAGAGCCCTGCCCATGGCATGGTACCACTCACTTGGGCTTGGGGCTTTCCAGCTCAGTTAACCTAAAATAGAAACTCCCTCACAGATGTTTCCATGGTGATTCTAATCTGTGGAATTGACAATCAAGATTACCTGTCACATTCCCAAAGCAATCCTCTGAAGTGAATTCAGGGATTGCATTTGACTCATTAGATTGTCCATGCCCTGGGGAGGAAAGACACCCCCCTTACTGTTTCAACAAGTTTCACTCAAAGGGAATGCAGAGTACACCTAATTTCTCCTTGCTGTGGCTGCCAAAGCATATAACAATAATGGAAGGGCTCAGTCAGCTCAATTATTCCTTTAGTACCTTTATTGCAAAGTGACTACCTATCAGAGCCTGCCAAAGGAGTTACAGACACACAGAAGGATGACATGGGCAGAGAGATTGAAAGGGTAAATTGCTAATCTGGGGAGACCAAAGCAGTCAAGTAATTAACATGAAACCACCTGGAGAGCATTAATCTTATAATCAGACCCCCATAAATCAGACTTTCAGGTATATCTAAGCACATTTGGAGTGATCTAAGGGATCAAAAACAAACAAACAAACAAACAAACAGGATAATGAATTCTGGAGTATAAGACTCAGGACATTTAATTCTAATAAACGTTTATCGAAATGCCATTGTTATTGTTTAGATATTCAGTGTCTCTTCCAAGACTCATTACAATGTGATAGTCATTAGCCTGTGGTAATACTGTGAGGTAGTAAACAATGTTTTAAATTATTTCTTTATTTTTAAAACAATTTTATTTTACATACCGATCCCAGTTTGCTCTCCCTTCTGTCTTCCTGCTCCCCCACCATCTCCCCATCCCACCCTCCATCCACTCCTCAGCGAGGGTGAGGCCTCCCATGGGGAATCATCAAAGTCTGTGACATCATTTGAGGCAGGACCAAGGCCCTGCCCCCTGTGTCTAGGCTGAGCAAGGTATCTCTCTAAAGGGAGTGGGCTCCTAAAAACTAATTCATGTACTAGGGATAAATACTGGTTCCCTTGCTAGAGGCCCCACACACTGCTCACACCACTGTCACCCACATTCAGTCTTATGCAGGTTCCCCAGCTGTCAGTCTGGAGTCAGTGAGCTCCCACTTGCTCAGGTCAGCTGTTTCTGCGGGTTTCCCCATCATGACCCCTTTGCTCATATTGCTCCTCTCTCTCTATGACTGGACTCCAGGAGTTTGGCCCAGTGCTTATATATGGATTTCTGCATCTGCTACCATCAGTTTCTGGATGAAGGTTCTGTGATGAGTAATTTAAGAGTTGGTACCTAGTGGGAGGACTTAGGCAAGGAGGGATGTGCTTTTGAATGGGATACCAGAATCCTGGTTTCTCTGTCTCCCTTACCCTGTCTGTTTCCCAGACACCATGCAGAGAGCTTCCACTGTCACTATGCATGTTTGTACCCATGTGCCATGCCTCCACATGCCCCAGTGTGAAAAGGACAAGCGATTACGCATAGAAACTTTTGAACCCTTGAGCTAAATTAAATCTTTAAAGCTTTCCTGTTAGCTGCCTTTGGTATTTTGCCAGAGACAGAAAGCTAAAGTTTTCATATGAAAACCCTGTGTGTGATAAGGAACACTTATATACTTGTCTTTTAATCAGGATGTTAGTGTCCCAGCAATCATCTCGCCCTCTGTAGCTAAGGACCAGCTTAATTAGTTGGGTTGATAATTCATGATGCAGGGAACAGTCACTGAGATAGAATTAGAAATGTAAAAGTCTCAGAAAACAACTCTCATGAAAGTAAAGGAATGTGAACAGGATTAGTTGGGCAGCAGAAGCCATCAACCTATGATGTAGACTGACTGAACCTCTTCCAGACTGGGCGGGGGTGGGGGGCAGGTCTAAAGGAGTGCAGGATCTCTAGAGGTGATTTCCTTGGCATAAATGGAACTCTTGAACACTTAATTTTCTGGATAGTCCTGGGCATGCCCTGTTGAATCAACAGCTAGAGATGGCAGATACCAGTCCTCATGAGAGGTAGACCTGAAGGAATATCTGAGAGGTTCCTTGTTGCATCCACCTACCAACGAACCACAAACAAGACCTCTGACTCACCAACTTCAGAGTCAAGGACAGGGAAGAAACAACAGTATGACTGATTTCCAATGTTCACCTCATAGACATAAGGAAGGCCCTGACTGGTCCCTAGGAATCAAAATGAACACGGACCAGAAGACTTGGAAGCACCATCCACAAAACCCTGGCTCAGCACCACAGAGAAGATGCTGTGAAGCTCTATATCAGGGATTCTCAACCTTTAGGTTAAGACCTCACTGGGGGGTCAAACAATCCTTTGACAGGGTCACTTGAGACCATTAGAAAACACACTTATTTACACCAAGATTCAGAACAGCAGTAAAATTCCAATTACAAAGTGGGAACGAAAATAATTTTATGGTTGAGATCACCACAAGATGAGGTAATATACTAAAGGGTCACAACACTAGGAAGACTAAGAACCACTGGTATATATGGATGATCACTCAGCCCCCCTCAGTCAAATTCCCAAGCTGGGTTTCATAGGAGTTCAAGTTCAAGAAAGCTATTAATTTGAAACTTGAAGAACTCTCTTCTGTCCTCTTGAGTGAGCTACCTCATCCATGCCCACGACTCTACCCTTTAGGAAGTCAATTTCAGGGATTTCATACTACTACTTAGATTGTCCTTGCCCCAGCTAGAGTAGGTGAGACCTCTACCTTACTGTTGCATCCCTTACAGATGGTCTGAGTGGTAGGAACTCTTGTGGAATCAATAATACTAGCTCACACACACAAAAATGTGGTCACCACTGTTCTCAGGTAAGACTCCCAGGGATCTTGAGAATTCATACTGAAAAAATGTAGGGACCCCCCTGGAGTGGAAGCATCAGTTTTTAGAATTCCCAGAGGAGTCACATTCCTTTTCAAATCTTTTGATATTATGTAGAAAACAGCCTGATATTTTGTCCAGCAATGTCTCCTAGGTTCAGAACATATCTTGCATAATCCCACAACTAGGGGAAAGGGGCCACGGTAGGAAGGCCAAGCCACAGTACTTAATCTTCTATTTATCTCTGATGTTAAGCAATAGCTAAGAAGGTTGAAAGGTTCACTTTAAAATGTCCTGTGTAGAGATTGGACCAGTGGAAAATCAGAAATAAAACTTGTGTTTGGGGTTGAAATAACTAAAGTGCTGTAGTGTGACGATATTGTGTAATATTAAAATGGGCTTGTTCTTGCCTGTGTTTATTTTTCGAATTGCTAGAGAAGACAGATGTGTATTACAATTGTTCTATTGATTGTATGGAAATAACCCTTGGAAAGTCACATAGGTTTTCAATGCCAGAGTGTGTTCTGAAAGGTGAAGGTTTTCCAGTTTCACACACATCAAGAGAGTTCCCTAGTCTGGTGATTAAGAGCTGTTCTCAGAAACAAGGTCTGTGTGGGGCCATAGCGAGGCCTTAAGCCCCTATTTCAGCACCAACCCTTCTCCTCTGGGTCCGTTAACTCCTTTGTCTGCCATTCTAAAAACTTGTATTTAGGGCTTCTATACAATCACCTGAAGTATTCCATCCTTGTGGACTAGGAATGCTATGATACTGCCTCCTTTTAATAATTAAAGAAACAGAAATGTTCAGTTCAGACAGGGAATGCCTACATCTCCCGGTTATATTACCAGTCTCAGAACCAGGAGCTCACCATTTCAGCTAGAATGGCTGGCCAGCAACCCCACCAGGTTGTGCCAGGCTTTGCCCACCCCATACTGGAGTTACAACCAAGCACTGCCCCACCTTGCTTTCACATCAGTTCTGGATCTGAACTCAGGTCTTAATAATTGTACCCAATCACCTTATGCACTGAGCTGTCTCCCCACCCCTGCAAGCAAACTTTAAAAACCCACTTTAGATGTATAGTCCGTTTTCATGATACTGTAATTTTAATTGCTGCTGGACATTAATGACACGAGAGGTAAGTTATAAAAAAAAATCGAAATGGAAGGAAAAAGTAGGAGAAAAAGAAGACAGACTGGTCTAACAAAGAATATTTTCTAGATGATAAAAATCCATAGAATGTACAATGCTTGGGGGAATATGAATGACAAACATTGTTAATTCCTGTGACACCAAAAAAAAAAAAAAGGTAAAAAGATTGCTAAGGGTTGATATTATGTGTACGAAAAGGTAGAAATGGGGGGAACTGTATGTGAATTCATGACACAGTATATATTTTGAAAAGTCCACAGCACTACACAAGACAGTGAACCCTAGTGCAAACTCTGGACATAACTTATTAATGATGCATGCACACTGACATCAGGTTAGCAAAGCCACCTCCCTGATGAGCAGTGTGGATAGTAGCAGAGGGGAGAGCTGATAGAGGCTTCATGCACCCTTTCCAGTCCCCTATACCCCTGTAACTCGTTTACACAAACCAGCACAGGAAGATTGGGTATGTCCCGATGTCAAAATCCACCCTGAGTTTAGCATCCTAGAATAGGTCACCTACTAAAATGTCCAAATCATAGTGAATACATCCTGAACAAAGAACAAAGAGAAACAGCCTTGAGATGCATTTCCATTTTTCCCTATTCACTGAAGGCAGCATGCTCGTGCCTTTAAGTTGTGGACAGATGGTGTGGTGACAGGCATTGGTATTCACATGTGCAGGACTGAATCTCATTACACCCTAACAAGAAGATGATAATAGAGACAATCACAACGAAGCCCGGCTAATCATATACAAGGAAGCTGATTTAAGGGGTGGGTGGGGGCAGGGACATTTTCATGCAATCTGAGAATGGTGATGATGGATACTGCTTTCATTATCTTTTATTTCCTTTGTTCCTTGAAGAGCTAAGTAAACCAATGCAATTTAAAAACGAATTTCCAATTACAGTACAGTTATTTTTATTATTGGGATTTCTCACAATATTTCTTCTGAGTAGCCCTCTCTTTTACTTGCTTACAACGTAATACTCGGAGTATTAAAACAAAAACCATTTAAACCACTTTCTGCTCCTTTAGACAAGTGAGAGCAATAAAAATAAAATAGGCTTTCAGCAAAGTCCCAAGGTCATCAACAGACTCACCCAATTTCACTATGTATGAAATAGGCAGACCTTGGCTTCACCTCTAAATACCCTACAATGCTAGCCAGCAATCTCACATATTTTTTAAAATTCACTTAATCAAATATAGGCACCCATGCAAAACCTTTCTGAGAAAAAGTGAAAAATATATATTCTTTAAAAAATAATGATTGAAATTTGAAAATATCCATAGGTATTTTAAAGTGACAATGTTGTTCCCCTTCCCTGTTCTGGAACAGGTGAGCTTTTAAGGAACTCTTTCATAGATAAGAGATAATGCGCTTGATAACAGGAAAAATGCAAATACTCTTAAGTGTCTTGAATACAAGAGAAAGAAAATGAGTTAATGACCCTCGAGGGAGGTACAGGGAAGATGAATGTCTCTGTGTAAATGTGTTTCCAGCAGGAAATCAGAGATAATGAAGCCCAGAGGAGGATGACAGATCTTAAAGTCAGAGTGTTGAGGGGCATCTGCTGTACACAGAGAGCAGAGGTGGGATAGGAAAGGGACAGAGACCAGTTTGTGGAAGAAAATATCAAAGCCTCTTGAGGCCAAGTTCGGAAATGTCATGTAAGCTCACAGAAAAATTTAGATTCATGGCATAGAGCAGAGAGGCTAAAAGACATGGGAAATCTCCCTGGAGGAGATAAAAAAAGGTAAGACAGAACTGGTGTACAGCTTTCTCTGAAATCTGTTAGGGAATGGCAGTGGCCAAGACAGGGCTGAGCTGCCATGTTTTTGTGGAACTAAAAGTAGGGGGCTTTGACCTGCAAAAATCAGATGATGATTAAAAGGCATCTGTAGACTGGAAGGAACCTATATAGTCCTGCCCTACTCATTCACTCATGAAGGCAGGGGCAACCTTGTCTAATTCTGTGCTGACTCCAGGGTCAAGGTGCTTTGTGCTTATTTTAACCCCAGTCCTATTTACTAAAGGGAATAGGAAGCACATATATTCTGTGATTCACAAACAGAACCATAAAATTAACAGACAACTAGATTGAAGACCTGTGGAGTTCCTACCGATCATTCGGAAAAAGAGAAGGCAAAAAATGCCAAGAGTACATACTATCAGAATTCTCAGACAATGCTTTGGGTTGGCTAGGTTCAGGAAAAAAATGATGAGCATGCAATAGACCAAGTCACCAGAAGCAAAAGGAAGTACATCACAAGTGTAGCTGTAGAGCCCCTCCCCCCATGCCAGAATCGCCTGATTCACATTGAATAGAATTTCTAAAGCAAACAGTTCTAAAATCACTATAACTTTAGAGAACGATGATAAGATAAAAAGAAAAGAAAACTAGTAAATGTGGAATATTATTTAGGAATAATAATAAATGCCCTAGGAATTTAGAGGAAACAACAATATTAAACCAACCTCTTCCTTGTCCAATACACCATGCCAGCAAGGCATAGGAAATAAAAGACAGTGAGCAACATCCAACAAAAGAAGAATTCTACTAGGTGTGATGATGGCATGTAACTATAATCCCAGCACTGTGGAGGCTGAGATAGGAGGACTGTGATTCTCTACATAGTACAAGCTTGTCTTTTACAAAATTATTCCAATTGTCTTCTAAACCTAATAATGTGCTGCCTTCTACAGGAAGTTAGATAGTTGCTGAGATTTAGTCAAGACAGGAAGAACAACTTTGGAACAAAGTTCTAGCCACTGGATTGTAGGGAAAAGATTATATCATCTATCGTCCCTCCCAGGTTATACCCACCCTTGCTAACCCCCCACCCCCAGTCCTCAATTTTCTACAACCTTCTATGCTTCTGTTGTGATAATCCTAGGATGACTGAGTCACAACTCAACTGTGACTCAAGTCTTGCATCTCTCTTGTATGAGAGCCCTCACCTCTGTTCTGGTTAGAGAAGAAAGGAAGAGTCTCTTATAATCACTCAATTAATGGACTTTATTAAGGTCTTAGCCTTGGAGGGAAAACATAGTAATGACTTTTGTTTGAGTCCAAACAGCAGCACCCTTTAAAGAAATCTCTGGGAAAGTAGAAGCATCCCAGTCATGAAGATTCAGGGATCTGAAAATATGTCATCCACAGCTTTAGACACACCTCACTCTAGATGCCCTGGGAAAGCTTTATCATATCACCAAAGGCTGGCAGAAAATGCTTTCACTACCAACAAAGGAGTGCACCAACAAGTCTTTCCCACAGACCACATCCTTTCCCCACAAATAATAGCCAGTAATTCTACTTTCCTTCAAAGATGAACATTTTTCTTCACTATTACATTTTTTAACTTCTCTTGAATAATTCTTGAAATGTTGAGAAACCCAACATTCCAGAATTATTTCTTGAAGTGAATTCCCCCATAAAGCTTATGAGATTGATCATTCTTCAAACAGCCAGAAAGTGATATCAATATTTTTCAACTCAGTAGCTCTTTACTGTTTATATTGATTAAATAATTCAATTTGAGATTTGTGGCCAGACAAAGCAGGTATATGACAATGGAGGCAGCCATGCTTGTTATCATTTTCTTCACATTACTGCCATCTAGTGTTTCATTTTATTATGGCTCACTAGCCAGGTTGCCATTAATGCCCTTGTCAGATTAAAGGCAAATAAAACAAGAACAAACAAAGCATCAGCTGCGTCTATTATTAGATAACATTGCTCCTCTATTTTTACATGACTAATGAGGTTATTTTCTAAATCTATCACAAAAGAAAATTCCTATGATTTTATGGGCTGTTTTGGATTTACTGTGTTTATTAAGACTTGGGAATGTTGTACTTTTAAGATGGCTTGCTAAAAATTATGGAATCCAAGGAAGCAGGCTACTTTACAGATGAAAAACTGTGACCAATGAAGGAAAAGTGATTCAAGTCTTTGTTGGAGATCTCAAGGCTGCTAAGTTCAGATTGGAGCCATAGGAGAGGAGGGTTGCTGAGTCAGCCAGGCCTTCAGTGTGAACCTGTTTTAAGAAAACATGTCACCAACCTGTTGGAGACAGAATGAGGAAGTCATGAAAATAGTAACAAGATGAGATTATGTCAGTCACCATTTGGTGACACACAATGAGACGGTGTCTGAACCAACACTGAGGAGTTGGCTATAGAGAAGATGGTCTGGGGCAAAGGGGAATCATAGCTTCAGCGCAATTTGAAGCCTGTCCAACCACACACACTCATAAAGACATGTTTATTTTATTATCACAGGGAGACATAGCAAGGTTGCTGTGATTTCTATGGTATGAAAGTAAAACTCACTGTGAACTCGGGGTATTACAGTCAGAAAACAGGATGAGGTTGTTCACTTGTTATTTTTGATGTCTGACTGCACGTAGACAGTAAGGAATAGAGAACCCCAAGAACAGGACTTGCATTTCTTCCTTCAAATCTTTGGAGTCCATGCCAAATCATTGTTTCTCAATAGAAGAATGTGTGGGTTATAGTTTCTTTAGATTTTGCATCAGTATTGTTTTGTGCTGAATCATGTGTGAAATTGAAAACTCCCAGGGTATTAAATATGTGAGCCTGAGTAGACATTTCACTGAGTAGACATTGAGGAAATATTGATGAGGTTATTAATTTTCTTTATCATAGTGAAAATCACAAATGTGAAAAGACAATACATTTTTTAAAACAATCAAATATAAGTACATAATTGTGTGAAATTGATCCTGGTTTTATTTAGTTTTTTTTTTGAGAATTTCATAAATGAATACTGTATTTATATCATTTCCATTCATCCCCTTTGTCCCCTCAAACTGACTTTATTTTCAAAAATCTAAATTATATATATATATGTACATATATATGTATTCTATATATTCTAGAATATATCTATATATATTCTAGAAAGAATAAGGTTCTCACTTTTAATATCGGGTGATAAAACTAGAAGTTAGCCAGTGAAAATCAAACTGAGCCTTGGTCATGAAACTAGATATTTAAATAAGGCAGCTGTCATTTGGAAAATACTACTTAAAGAAAATAAGAAGGGAATGAGTGCTCTGATGTCAGACAAGATATCTAAGTGATCAAACCCATTGCAGATGCCAGGAACAGAAACCGTCACAAGCCAGGGGTCTGTATGCTGACATCAGGTGTGTTTCCACAGCTAGGTTATAGAGCAGTGATCTGCTACTAAGGAAAGCCTCCTGTCTTCTTTGTCCTCAGAGAGTTCATCTCCACAGGGCAAAAATCTTATTCCTGATTCCAGCTTTGGTTGTGTGATGGTTAGTTTGACTTGTCAACTTCACACAATCTAGAGTCACAGGGGAAAGGAATAGCAGCAAGGGGTTGTCTAGATTATACTGGTGTGCCCTGAGGGAAGTTAGTCTTGGTTACAGTAATTGAAATAGAAATTAAAATTGACGCACTGTCCATGGTTGCTACGTACCAGGAGATCTAAGTTACCTCTTTGTGTCTGCTACACCTTGGGATTTTAGAGTTTCAAAGTGATGTAGAATATATCAAAAACACTGATTTGAGGTTTGTTTGTTTTGTTTTGTTTTTCTAAAGAGTAATCGTTTGTCCTTAAGAAACTTCTCTTAAAAAACAAAAATAGAAATCCTTTTCCCCCCAGTAACTTGTCCTTGAATTTAAATTTTGGAGTCAAAGCATTTTTTAAAAATTTAATGTATTATTTTACATGTCGATCCCAGTTCCCTCTCTCCCCCATCTCTCCCTCCCTTCCTTTCCTCCCCTCCCTCCCTCTTTCCCTCCCTACCTCACTTGCTCTTTCCTTCCCTCTTTCCCTCCCTTTTATCCTTTCTGCCCTCTCACATGCACTCTAACCACCCTCCCCTCCCATCCCCCCACCTCAATTCCATATGTAGGGGAATGCCAACCAGTTGGGGTCATGTAGATCTGACAGGTCATGTGGAGTAGGGGAGTAGGGCTTCTCTCCTGTCTCTAGATTAAGGCAGTTATCCCTCCATGGGGGATGTGTTAGCAGGGTCCTTTTGTGCACCAGGGATACATCCTGGCTCCACTGTCTAAGGTCCCCTTAGACTGCTCAATCCTTCTGGCTGAGACCCATATTCAGCGGGCCTGAGTCAGTCCCTTGCTGGCTTCCCAGCTATCAGGTCTAGTGGCCGTTAGCTCCTCCTTGTTCAGGTAAGCTGTCTGTATGTGTTTCTGCCGCCTGGTCTTGTCCTCTCCATCTGCATCTGGGTTCTAGTTCGACTCAGTGTTTATGTATGGGTGTTTGATCCTGTTTCCAACAGGCATTAGTTGAGGGCTCCATGGATAAGTTAGTTGTTGATCTCACTCTCCGGGAAGGGCATTTATGATAGCCTTTCCACGAAAGCTCAAATTGTTAGTTGGGAGCAGTCTTGTTCTCTAGACCTTTCTTTGTGTTCAAATTTATCTTCAAACCAATATTGGCTCCCTCTTTTATGTTCTCTCTCTCTCTCTCTCTCTCTCTCTCAATCTCTCTCTCTCTTTCCTGTCTTCTATTCCTAACCAGGCTCAATAAAGATGTGGATTCCTTCCAGACTAATGTGGTTTGATCAAGCCAGACTTCCTGAAACAGAGTATGAGGTGATCCTACATTCAAAACAGCTGGACAAAGCAGCCTTACAGACTACAGCCAGGATTTCTGAATCTTCTTCGAATCCCCCATGACAGTGCCCCTTACCAGCAGGAAGTAGTTTGGAAAGAACAACGCCCAAATTCCCAAATATTGTCTATAAATGTTTGTTTTCATTTAAATGGACTTTGTTATATAAAATAAATTAAAAAAAAAAAAAAAGAACTTCTCTCAGCCTCTGCCCGTCATCACTAAGACATAATAATCAAACTTTAGAATGTGGGCTCACCCATAAAAACCACTCAGTAGCTGAGCAGTGGAGGTCTCTCCAAAGACAAAGCCGCAGGCCTGCTGGGCACACCTGTGTATCTACAGCAGAATTACTAGAGTGTGTGCCAGCATTTTAAAAGAGGTACTGCGAGAGTACTTTGAGAATGGAGACTAAGTACAGGAGGCAAAAATAACCAGTTATTACGAAGAATGCCGCAGAACCAGTGGGTGTCTCAAACGTACTCAGGCTCTAGAATACAAAACTGTCCTCGGTGAATACATTTCACAAAGAAATGGCTTAGTAGATAGAAGGGGTGGAGGACCTCTCATCAGAGTTTCAGAAAGAATAAATGATAGGTATGCAGGACAGAGTTCCAACATTCAGAAGAAAAAAGACCCAGAAATGGAGGCAAAAGAAAAAGTATGTGCAAAAGATGTGAATAAATACAAAATATAAAGATCTTACATTGAGAATACAACCACAGATAGACATGTTGACACGTGCCTTAATCCCAGCTCTCAGGAGGCAGAGGCAGGAGTTTGAAGCCAGCCTAGGATCGCCAGCACTACACAAAGAAACTTTGTCTCAAAAATCAAAAAGAAGCAAAGAAAGGAAGGAAGAAAGAATACAAGATAATACCAAATAAGAGAAAAAAGGAAACTCCCCAACATACATTGTAGAACTTATTAGTAGTGATGGTTAGTGTATCATCAGACAGCTTCTAGGCATACTTGTGAGGGAAGAATTGTATATATATATATATCACTATGGGTAGCCTATGAGAAGGCCTATAGAAGACTGCTTTGATTATATTATCTAATGTGGGAAGGTCCCCTTTAATTGTGGACAGGACCATTCCCTGGACAGGGGATCCCTGACTGTACAAAATGGAGAAAGCAAGCTGAGACTAGCATGCATGCATTCATTACTCTCTTCTGACTGTAACTTCCTGACCCAGTGACTTCTCTGTCTTGAAGGACGGTAACCTGAGTTGCAAGCACAACTTTTGTTGTTACTTTTGTCTGGAGTGTTTTATCACAGCAAAGGGAAAATAAACTAAGACAATAAGAGAAACAATAGATCAGGTTGAAATCAAACTTAAGGACAATGTTACATACACCAAGAAATTCAACTAACCAATTTTTCATGTGAACACATAAGTTCCTCTCTTCTTTTTTCTTCCTTCCTTCTTTCCTCCTTCCCCCTCTTCCTCCCTTCCTTTCTTGTTGGACATGGGCATCAGACCCTGAACTTTATACGTGGTAAATAATCATCTATCACTGAATTGTACATCCCATCCTCAGATAATTGCTTTAACATGTAGAAAGTAAATTGACTTTACAAATTCATAACTTATTGAGTTGTCGAGTTATAAAAATTGTCACTGAATCCTAATTAAGAATATTTCAAACATCTTATGATTCGCAGGTTCTGCAAAGCCCTCAAAATAAATAGCATTTCTGAAGCATTAACTAGAAGAAAGATAAAACTAGGAAGAGGCTTCAAATGATTGATAGCTTTGTAAGAAAGAAAATTATAATCAAGAGACAATTTCCTAGACACTATTAAATGATAATATTACACAAAATTTATCAGGAAAGGGTGTGTGTGTGTGTGTGTGTGTGTGTGTGTGTGTGTGTGTGTGTGTGTGTGTGTGTGTATCTTTGTTGTCAGTTTGGCATATCTGGGGAAGAGGTAACCTGAGTTGAGGAATTGCTTTGATCTGATAGACCTGTGTGACCTTTTATTGATTAATGATTGATGTGGAAGGGTCCAGTCCATTGTGAGCAGTGCCATCTCTGGGTAAGCAGTCCTGGCCCTGCTAAGAAACATAGCTAAAATGAACTTGGGAGCAAGTCAGTAAGCAGCATTCTCCCATGGTTTCTGCTTAAGTTCCTTTCTTGAGTCCCTGCCATGACGTTCTCTCATGACGGACTGCAACCTGTAGGCTAAATAAACCCTTTACCCCCTTCTAGTTGGTTCATTCAGCATTTTATCACAGCAACAGAGAAGAAAACTATGCCGGGTGAGAAGCAAATGTTATTGAACTCCATGTCTTTTTTCTATGGAGTTTATTTGAGGCTTCTTGTATCCCCAGTTCAAACTCAGATGTCTGTACTCAGTGCAGAAATAAAGATAACATCCTTCATGGACTTGGGTCATTTGTGACCCAGACTATATAGTGAAATAGTTAAAGACATCTATTAATTTTAACACATGAGAAATTTAACACATGAGCATTCCAGAGGATTCCCAGTCTCTAGAACATTCCTCTAGCATCCATTGTTTTGTATAACCTATTTCTCTTGGACAATCCAGTTTAACACTAAGCTCTACTTTGTTACATTCCAGAAGAGTGTGTTGGAACTAACTTTGGCTCACTGGAGATGTGATACATTCCTGTTTTGCTGTACACAACTGTATTTTCCAGGAGCTGAAGAGATGGATAAGGTCTTGGGTTTAAGCACTGCTTTTGGCCAGAGGTCTTTGGGATTCTGCTAATCTCTAAGCTGGAGGGTGATGGGGAGGTGTCATTCTGTAAATATGTTTCTCTAATCGGTTAATGAATAAAGCACTGTTGGCCAAGAGAGGAGGGACTAGGAGACAAGGAGGATTCTGGGAGATTTAGTAGAGTGAAGTCAAAATGTAGGAACGAGAGGAGTAAGAGGTCTGGACTCTCTCTCCAGTAAGATAAAGACCATGATGAAACACTTAGATTTATAGAAATGGGTTAATATTTAAGATAGAGCTAGCCAACAAGAAAATCTAGTAACAAGCCAACAATTTCATAATTAATACACTGTCTCTATGTGTTATTTGGGGCTGTTGTGGCCATGGGACCAGGCTGGTGGTAAACTGCTTGTAACAGGAGGGGCCAAGTGAGATAGATCCAAGCTCTTCTGGTGGAGGAGTTAGCTGTGGATAAGCCAGACTTGTCTTCTTGTGAGCTGTCCTGGGTTGGACAAACCAAGTTAAGAGGATAGATGGAGTCTGTCCACTGCAGGTGAGGTTCATCTTCTTGATAATCAATCACATTCCCTGCAGCATGAGATGAGACAGGGGCTTGCAGAGCACTTTGCTCTCATTAATCCTCAAAGCCACTCCTCTTTCCCAAATGAGAACACGGACAGATGAGTTTCTCTTCGTCAAAGGAATGTGAAAAGGCTGGTGTGTGAGGAAGCTGTAACCAAACCCAGCCTCCATCTGGAGGACAAGCCACTCCACAATCCCCATCCTTCTTGGAACCTGTACTAGGCAACTGCCCCAGTGCAGGGGCCTTCAGCAGAGCAAAATTAGCACTAAAGTATATTTGATGACAAAATAGACATTTTTAGTTGCCGTGACTTTGGAGTGCTGTGGCATCGATTACGTTAGGACTAGGTATGCTCTATGTTACCCAGCCAAGCTCAGAGTACAGCCCCCTAACACACACACACAGAGAATTAACAATCAAGCCAGTGACAACTGTGAAAAGTCTACTCCAAGAGGGTTGTGCTCATTTCCATACTCACAGCCTCTGCCTGGTTTTGTCTATTGCTGTCTCTCATTAATTTTTCAGGGGCTCTCTCTGTTCATTTTCACTTAGTCCTGGCTACGTTTTTCCCCACAGTGTTACAAAACACAATTTATATCTTATCCTTCCCACCGTAGAACACCTGGAAGGGCCCAGATATCCTCTTTGCAATGAAACTATGAATGTATCTTGCTACAGAACCTTAATGTCATAGAGTCCCTGGGACCATTGCAGCCTCATCTCTGTCTTTTCTTGTCTCTCTTGCCCCTCCTGCTCTTTGGTTCTCTTTTTTCCTTCCCTCTCTAATCACAAGTTCTCTTGGAACAAGCACCAGCTTCTAGAGTTACTTTCTGAAGTCTCTCCCCTGTTCCTCTCTTCCTTTCTTTCCTCCTTCGCTGCTTCCTCCTTTCCTCCACGTCTTTCTTTCCTTGTTTGCTTGTAGTTGGAGGGGTTGAACTCAGAACTGTATGCATGCTAGACAAACATACTGCCACTGAGGTACAGTCTCCACTCTCTTTGCTTTGGACTTTGAGTCAGGGTCCACTAAATTGCCCAGACTCACACTGGGACCAAGGGAAGCTTTGATCTTACAATTATCCATCCTCAACCTCACAAACAGCTTTGGAATACAATCCTTTTCCACCAGTCCCAATTTCTCATTACTTTTTATTTTTCCTATTTCAGCAAATGCCTTCATGGATAGGGCAGTGAGGAGGCCGTGCCTCTTCCCGACAATACCTTGACCATGTGTGTGCTCTCTGCTCTGTGCCCCACCTTCTGGGCTTCTATCCTTCTATCTCCCCCCCCCCGTTTAGATCATTCCTGCCTGCTCCTGAGAAGAACAGATTGCTGATTCAGCAGCCATTTCTGTCACTGAGAATTGTTGCAAACTCAAGTGGGCCATGTCATCTGTCTTATTTTCCTCATGTGACAAATGAAGATAATGAGTGTCCCTGTCATGGGGAGTTTTGGAGGGTGTGAGAGAAAATATGCACTGCAAAGCCATGACTGGTATGTTCCAAGATCTAATTGTTTTAAATAAATATTTCTTATGGGGCTACATAGCAAGGAGTCAGCATGTGTGTGTGTGTGTGTGTGTGTGTGTGTGTGTGTGTGTGTGTGTGTATAAACTCAAAGGAGATGGGCTTCAAGACAGTTCTGTAATTTGACACTAATATAACTGTGAATCATGACTTCTTTCATTGGAGAGGGGAGGGGCCTTGGAGAAGGCAGGATGGGCAAAATAAATGGGCTCATGTTGCCCCCTAGTGACAGCAAAGGGAGAGTAATGAACTAAGGAATCATTGCTCTGGCTTACCTATAAACACACCTACACAGCACCCATGGTCCAGGCAGCATCTCTGGAAAGACAGCCACCAGGTAAGACAAAGGTAAAAACAAATTATGTTTATAGGATTGTTACCGTGTTAGATAGAGTCTCCAGGTGTCACTCTGATTCTTCTTCATCTGGCCATTACCCACTAGTTCATTTAAACTTGGTATAGAGTCTCCTCTCTTTCTCTTTTTCTCAACCTGAACTCGATACACCCCCCCCCAGGAAAAGAAGATGCTGATTAAGGCATCAGAGATTGAACAAAAAGAGTTCTGTCCAAATGGTTCTCAAGAAAAGATCCATCACTTGAGATTCATTTGGAGAAAGTGACAGACAAACAAAAAGCTCTGGCTATGACAGAGTTAAGCCTAAGGAGCTCAGGGGACCAAACAAGGTCAGAGCACCCATGAGGGAAGGTTGCAAAGTCAGATGGGTCATTGCTGAAGAAGTAGCTGAGGGAAGAGCTGATGAATAGGGTGGGGTTTGTATATGGCTTGGAGGTAACTCCAATGGAGTCAATTCACTTAGAAGCACCATGAAACCAAGATGGCGACCTGAGTGTCTACACTCAGGCTGGATGTCACAACTGGCTCTTTCCATAATCTCCCAAAATGCTGCTTAGGTTTTGTTTTTGTCAATTCGACACAGGCTAGGGTCATCTGGAAAGAGAAAAATTCAATTGTGAAAATGTGAAATGTGACCACTAGATTTGCAATCAAGTCTTTGGGATATATATATATATATATATGTATATATATATATATTTGATGTGGGAGATATCTAGTCTAATATAGGCTGTGCCACCCCTAGGCAGGTGGTCTGGGTTGCATAAGAAAAACAGGCTGAGTGAGCTATGGAGAGCAAGCCAGGTAACAGCATCCCTCCATGGTTTCTGCATCAGTTCCTGCCTCTAACTTTCTGCCTTGAGTTCCTGCACTGGCTTGCCTTCATGACAGACCACTTCATTAGTGAAAGCCAAATAAACCATTTCTTCCCCAAGTTGTATTTAGTCATGTCTTTACTTTTATCACAGAACGCAGACTAAGATACCCCGAAGTTGCTTCCTTTTGGGGAAGCTAGGCTCCATCCTCCCTGCACCCCTGATATCCCCCCATCACTCTCTTTCTTTATTCTTTTCTTTCTCCTTTTCAGATATACATGCTTATACCTTGGAAGAATCCTTCCAGGCAGATAGTTAAGCTTGAACAAATCCCAGAGTTAGAAGTATGCTTTCTTAATTAGAAAAGAGAATGAGTTTGGTATTGGAAAACTTCCAACATATTTGGAAAAGCCTACTTGGGGGCTCTTCAAAATGTCTGTGCATTGTTATTCTTATAGAAATCAGATATGTGAGAGGAGTTGAGAAACAAGCCAGACAGGAGGTGTGAGTCATATGGTCATTGCTAGATCATAAAAACCATGAGGGCATTTATTAAAGGAGGGATATTTATTTCTTTCCATGTTTGCTGTTAATAAGGTCATTTGTTTTTCTAGATCTTTGTGACTCTGGGGACTGAATCACTGCTAAAATGTGACATTGAGGAGGCTCAGGATGGGGTGACTTCAAGGGAAAGAGGCACTGAGACCTACTAATTGCTCTGCTGGGAAAACAAGAATGCTTTCTGATGTCAGTGTTTCAAAGAAAGAGGCTCAGTACTCAGCTCTGCAGGGAGCACATAGTTGGGTGTAGAGTTATGGCCCTCTCTGATAGTTCCTTTTAACTTGCTCCTCTATAGCACCAGTGGGGGTCAGGCAGATTCCAATAGACTGCATCAATATGTCCCCTGTCTGTCACTGTTTTGTGTTTGATGCCCTTGCCCAACTTTTATCTTCTAATGTCTGGTTTCCACTCATTTGTGATTTAACTGATCACTTTCTGTGATTTAATTGTCTTCCTATCTTGACATTTAGGTTATGCTTTTGAAAAACATGTTTTACTGGTTTCCCTAGAATTCACATATATATTTACAACTCCCTCTAAGTGTTTCAAACAGGGCTAGGCCAATGCATGGGTTATGAATTAGTCATGCCTTTGCTTTATGGTAAAATAGTCATAATTCCTTCCCCCAGGTCTCATGCATCATTGATGTGACTCATTTCAGTAATACATCAGCATACACTCATAGGCATTCTTGTGTGTGTGCATGCAATTCAATACATTGTTCTGCTTTGAACAAACTGGGTAATCATCTATGGATTAGATAAATGCAACTTTGGTTTTCTCTTGTTCCTTCTTCAGTACTTTGGTTTCTGAATTTTGCTCTGAGTTTCTGAACTTTGTTTCCATCTTTCTCCCTAAAGAGCCTCCCCAACATTTCTTGCAAGGCAGGTCTACAGCTAAGGGAGTCCTTCTATGTCCTTTTGCTTTTGAAGGGTTACTTTACATGAGAGAATTCTGCTTTATTTATGCTCCCCCCCCATGCCTTTAAACCCATGCTTTCTTCTCTCTTTCATTATTTCTATGAGGAAGTTCATGTAGTTCTCACCTTGGGCCCTTGATAGATGAGTGTGACTTTGTTTCTTCTCTACCACCTTGCAGGACTAGTCCTTTATCTACAGTTTGAAACAAGATACATCCTTCAGGATTGTTTTGTTTATTCTGTTTGTGTCCACTGAACTTAGCTTTCCGAGACTGTGGTCTGGTAACAGAGATTAATTTAAGACAACTCCTGTTTAAATATTTCCCCTGTTCTGTTGTTTATTTCTTCATTCTCTTGTATTCAGATTGTACACATATTACTTCCTTTATCAGTGTTTCACAATTCTTGGCTTTCTATTTTCTACCTAGTCTGTTTTTGTTTGCTTTTCAGTTTTGAGGTTTTCATCAAGACATTGTCCCACACTCTTAGAGACTCTGCTCTCAGTTTGGAATCATGTTCTCCTCCTGTGTTCACCCTAGCAGAGCCATTCCCCATTTCTAGCATTTTCTTTTCATCTCTAATAATTCCTTTTGGTTCTTTTTCAGAATGCCCACCTCCACTTACACTGCCTATATGTCCTTGCAGCTTGTCTGTCGGTCTACTTGAGCCCTTAGCTTGTTAACTACAACTGAGTTCTTGGGGTTTGTTTCTGATGATTTTTCTGTCTCTTCCAATTGTGGTTTTATTTGTTTATTTTGGAGGTTTCTTTTTCAGTTTTGGTGGCTATTTTTCTTTCTTTATTTTGGCATTGCTTATAAATATCCCCTCTGGTAATTCAATGTCATGTATTAGGTTTAATTAAATGTAGTGAATATCCCTTTAATGACTTCATGGGAAAGAGTGGGAGGTAGTGATGCTATTTATAGTACCCTGCTCAGGTCTAGGGGAGTCTATGTCTGTGACCCTCATCATTGATTCTCAGTTTTATCCTTAAGTGGGATCATGCCTTCAAATGTATTACATGTTGAACTTATAAACAAGAAGCTCACCAAAAAGTGCCTGGTATAAACATAGGCTCAATAATCTGAGAATGGAAGTTAACCCACAATAAGAGAAACACTGAAGCCATGGAAACTCTATCAAGAGTGCCAAGGAAGCTTGCCAGTCCTAGACCTTTGCAGAAGCCTCTGAACACAGCAGGAGCTTTGGCCATGTCTAGGCATTCCAGCTACAGCCAGAGTCTGTCTGTCTGTCTGTTTGCTTTGCCTTCCTGGTCCTCACCTATCCCTTCAAGGACATGATAGCTTCAACTCTCAGCTTCTTCCATATCCAAGCTGGTGACTGTCATCTGATGTCTCAGGAAAACACAAGTTGCTTGTCTGGTGGCAAAGTAACCTGATTTATTTAGTTTGCTTTTTCCCTCCTTGCTTCCCTCCCAGAGGGACTCTGAGTGCATTGGCAGAAACAAGTGTCTGCAAACTGGCTAAGATCTAATCTCTCCTATAAACCAGCACAGGAAACCTGCCACACCCAGACAAGTTACAGCAAACTGAAATGGCACCCTTGTCAGTGTGGTCATCAAATGTGCCAGGTCTGGTTCATATAGACTCTTTTTGAAGCATGGCCAATGCCTTCCCATGGAGTAGTTTAGACTTTTCATTACAAGTTCAGTAAATCCACATATTTTTTTTCCTCATCAAGTGGTTTATTCTGAGCGACTCTGCCAATTTTCCATTGCATTAATGGAAAAACAAAGGCCCCTCCCATGCCTGAGGTTTTGTCTGTTCTGTTTGTTGTTCAGTAGCCCTAAATGCTGATGGACCCTCCTGTACTCATTTTCCTTATATGGAAAATGGAAATAATAACTCTTCGCTATTCTTGCTTCAGGATGACATTGTGGCTATATGTGAACATAAGGAAATTAAAGTCTTCAATTGGTGGGATGTATGCAACTATCAAGCCCCACCTCCATCTCTCTGACTCTCTGTCTGTCAATTTTTCCTTACTATTTAGGGACACAAATACTTGCAACTTCATAAACATGAGAGAGTCAAACTACTACAACAAGATTGAATTCCTCAAGTATTGGTGGTCCCCAGCTTCCCCAGCTGTAAAATGGAAGACTTTAATCATTGGATAAAGAATGTGTCTTCTAGTGGAAACACTGAATGACTCTGGCAAAGAAGGCACATCAAAACCTGCCTGTTCCATTTCAGTGTGGAACATACCCAGTGATGGCAGGCCAGACAGCTTGCAAGAGTCACCTGCATTTGGAATACAGATTGTCAGGCTTAGTGCCAGGCCTGCACACACAAATGTCCCAGGATGGTCTGAGAATTTGGAGTTCTAAACAGCAAAGCAGGTGTTTTCAGTAACATTTCAGAAATGGTGATGAGCATATACAGGTGATGTTTGTAGATGTACCAGTGAGTGTCCTTATGGGAGTTACTGTGGGGAGATCGAGAAGACATCACTTTCCCTTATCCAGACTTCTTGTGCTCAGATTGCCATTCAGCCATTCAACTTCTATTTCTGTTTTTTTTTCCCCAGCCAGTTAGCAAGTGTGTATATATGTTCATCCTTATGAAAAGCTCCATGACCTAAACTACGATTTTCCCCCTTGTGTTTAGAACCTTGCCTTAATATTAAAGAGATTTGCTGAGTAGTGATTTCATTGTGTAAATGTGCCACATCTTCTTTATCCATTCTTCAGTTGAGGAACATCTAGGTTGCTTCTAGGTCCTTGCTATTACAAATAATGCTGCTATGAACATAGTTGAACAGATGTCCTTTTGCAGGAATGTGGATCATTTGGGTATATGCCCCTAAGAGGGGGGATTGCTGGGTCCTGTGGTAGACTGATTCCATTTTCCCTGAGGAACCAACATACTGATCTCCAAAATGGCTGCACAAGTTTGCACTCCCACCAGCAGTGGAGGAGTGTTCCCTTTCTCCACGTCCTCTCCAGCATAAGTTGACACTGGTGTTTCTAATTTTAGCCATTCTGGCAGGAGTAAGATGGTATCTCAGAGTTGTTTTTATTTTTCATGATAGCTAAGATGTAGCACTTTCTTGAGTGTCTTTCAGCCATTTTGGAATCCTCTATTGAAAATTCTCTGTTCAGTTCTGTACCCCACTTTTTAATAGGGTTATTTGATGTTTTGGTAACTAGTCTCTTGAGTTCTTTGTATATTTTGGAGATCAGCCATCTGGTTACATGTGGGGATTTAGTGAAGATCTTCACCCATTCTGGCGACTACATTTTGTCTCTGTTGACTAGTCCCTTTTATTACAGAAGCTTCTCAGTTTCAGGAAGTCTCATTTATTAATTGTTGATCTCAGTGTCTGCGCTTACCCATATCTGTTTTAGGGAAGCTGTCTCCTGTAAATTCCTGTTCAAGGACACCTCCCATTTTCTCTTCTAGAGAATTCAGTGTAACTTGGATTTATGTTGAGGACCTTTGATCCATTTGGACTTGAGTTTTGTGCAGTTTGGCATATCTGCAGTCTCTTCTACTTCTACACAATCCAGTTGTGCCAGCACTTTTTCATTTGTTGAAGAGTTTCTCCTTCCATTGCTATACTCTTAGCTGTTTTGTTAAAAATCAGGGTGTTCATAGGTGTTAACTGGGTTAATATCAGAATCTTGCCCCTCCTAGAGCCTCCTTGGGGTGCTCTTCCTCCCACTTCAAGGGATGGAAATAAAACATTTATCATTTTAGTAGAATGGCATTCACTAAAACACAAATTTAAATATTTCCCTACTTTGCATGCTAAGACAGCTATTTCCTGGGAATCTGAAGTCCTATATAGTAGAATTAACTATCAATAGGGGCTTGGAGGAAAGGACTTGCTTGTCATTTATACCAAAAGCTTTTGGTAATTAATGACTTCAACCTCAGGTTCATGTAAATGAAAATGTAGAGGAAACAGTCCCTCTTATCTCAAAGATTGTGAGAGAAAGATGTTTATTAGCTACGAACTACTTTAGAAATTGATTTTGCAATCATTTTCATTTTAAGGCCCTATTAATTTTAAAGTTCCATCAAAAAACCCCAGTTATTCTGTTCATTAAAGCTAAAGCTGAATTTTCTTTGCATAATTTTCTATATTAGTTTGATCTTTCTGCTGAAATTCAGTGATGAGCCTGGTTGTGCCATCCAGACACTAAGAGCAGCAAAAAAAAATTATAGTGGGTTTAACTTGTTGTCTGTAATGGAAGGCCAAGGATGATACCCAAACACACACTCTATCACACTACCATAGGCGGCATCCTATCATCCAGTAGAAGCTTACATGGCCCTCAAAGCCATCATCTTAGTGTCCTAGTCATCTGCACATCAACCTTTTTATATTTGCCCTTCACTTCTTTGTCACCATGAG